>NW_025893537.1:427772-446100 GCF_002878395.1 Capsicum annuum
AATTTTATTATAATTAGGTGGTATGTGTTTCATTCTTCTGGATTTTAAATGTGTTATTAATTTTGATTCAATATTAGATATTAATGTAATTAAGTAGGCTAATTTTTGTGGATTTTCTTTTGTTTTATTTAGACTTATATATTCTGAATAATTACTAATTAAAGATTCTTTAATTTTTCTAAAAGCTTCTCTATTTTTAAATGGTCTTCGCATAATTAATTTAATAATTTTGTAGGTAATTTAATAACTCTAGATCTAAATTTAATTCTAATTCTAACATATATATTCTACTCATCATAACATATATCTCTTCCGTACTTTTTAAATTGCTGGGCTCTGATACCATTTGTAGGGGGGTAACCATCTAAATCTCTTTAAGCCTATTTTTAAATTTTCCTAAACATGCATCTTTATGAATTTAAAATCTAAAAATCTGAGTAAAATCTATATTTTAGTCTGTTATGAATCTGCTATGGCATTCATTTATTTGGTATCATCATACCAAGACTTGCAAGTCATATCTCTGAGCTATAAAATATCATATTATAATCTCTCCATTCAACATAAAGTTTGGACCACCATAATTCAAACAGTTCAATAGTTCATACTTCAAAACATTTATTAAACTTTGCAAAGATCACTCTTTTCAACATTTCAACAAACATATGGTGGTCATGGATTTTGTGACAAGCCATGCAACTCTTTTGTTATATATCTTTAATATTTATCAACATGTAAAATACCCTCTCCTCACTTCAAAATCATAATCAAGTCATAAATAATAATCAATACATTTATATCATGCTTCTTAAAATGCAATTGAATAGCTCATAACGTACGAAACAAGAGGCTTAATAACAAGAGGGGAGTTATAACTGTTCATACTTTCAATTCAACATCTAAACTTATCAAACACATACATATATATATATAATCATGAGTAAAAATCAATTTCAATGGGAGGCCTCAAGACCAAAACGATAATATTTTTAGAAGAGTTCATAATGCATTGTTGTAAACGTAATTTCCAAAATCTCTTTATAAATTCATGATTTCTATAACTTTAAACCTTATTCAAAGTGTTTTCAATAATCTATTTAGTTTTGGAAAACCCCACATACCTTAGATTACTTAGTTTAAAGAGTAGAACTCGAATCTTGATTTTTTTCTTGGAAATCTTGGACTTAAGGATTGATTTTTCTTGATTTCTTATTCTTGGAGGAAATCCTAGTTTGATCTTGTATTTGAGAGTGAAGATAGTATTTTGATATTGTATAACTGATAATGATTGATTAATAATATTTAGAGTGTAATTAAATTCATGGAAAAGGTTTTTAAAAGGAGAAAAAGATCAAAATACCCCTAAGGAAACTAAAATAATCGCAGAACTTCATCAGTTGATGACCAAGGTTGATGGGCCGTTACTCAGGTGATAGGCCATTACTTAGGTCATTACTTTTTGGATGGATTTTACCACTTTTTTCCCTAGGCTGACGATTAGGGCTGATGGGCTGTCACCTAGTTGATAGGTCGTCAGCCTCGTCACCATATTTTGGCAGACAGACACTTCGAAGTAAAATAAGCATACTTTTCTATAACGATATCAGATTAGGTGAAGCTAGTTAAGTTGGAAAGATGACTCGAAAACCTTTCATTTGGTATATAGTAGGCCGTATAACTCACTATATTCAAGAAGTTATTATCGATGGAAGTTGACCCAAGTTTAGACGTTCATCAAAACTTAATCGATAGAAGATTTTTAAACTCTTCTTTGAGTTTGGAGATTTTTGAAACCTCAATCCATATTCAAAGGTATTAACACACTATTGGATTGATCATCACACATATATTAACAAAGAATCATTGAGTTCGGTTCTATACGGGTAGAAAGGACGGTTCAAACTTTAGCCCGAAAGTGCGGGGTGTTACAGTGACATTCTCAGTAGTAGCTCTAGATGTATCAGTTTCTTCAACATGGATAACACTATCCTGAATAAAGTCATCTCAAATAGGCTCAACGTGTTTATGTTGTTTTCTTCTCCTATGCAACAATAAGGTTATTTCCGTATCAAGAAAAGATTTTGGTTCTCTTTCGACAAAATGAATGATATAGTCAATTTATTATGTTGGTATGAAACAGTATGTTGGCAATGGAACTAAAACCTCAACAAGTAAAAGTCTCAATAAAGAAATATGTTATTTAATTTCTTACCATGTACGTCATTAAGTTCAGTGTTCTGTTGTCTAATATTTGCACGAGCTTGCTAATGTTGATGTTGAGAAGGTGTATCTAAGTTGAACTCAGGCAAGTCTTCGGAATATAAAGAACTTCTGGTTTGATGAAGAGATATAGCTGAATGTTGCCTCTGCTACATCCTAGCAAGATACAAATAATACTGAAAGCCGATACTTGATTGAACTTGCATCATTAATTGGCCAAGCTCAAGAAAATATCTGCCTACATACTCGAACATTTTATCGATTGTATGTACTGTTCTGCTGCGCACACTCAGATCATCCACATTTAGATTTTGGCGCTTATCCCCTTCAAATTCTTGTTCAATTAGAAATCCAACCAGTCAAAATGGACGAATGATGTTATAATACCTTATTACAAATCTTTCTTGGGGGCATCAAGAAGTCAGCAAAAAGTAATAAAAAATATTAGATATGTATAAAGTGTACGCTTCTTTTTGTTCACAAATGATATACCACATCATCAAGCTAAAAAATTGTAGGTCGTAGGTTCACCAATGTAACAACCTACATTTTCGTACTAGAACTTAAACTATCATTCCTACGCGTATAGGCTCCAAAGCCAATGATTCCTATATGAATATAAGTAAGTTGGTCAATTATATAGTGAGGTCACAAAGGTCCCCTACCTAAAAGATGAGTTGAGGACTTTTCTATTGATAGCGTTTTAGTTGATGCTTTTACTTAGGTCAACTTTCAATGAGCACTACTCCTAGAATATGATGGTTAGATGACCTACTATATATCAACTAAAACATATTTGAGTCTTCTTTCCAACACCACTTGTTTTTCCTTCAATCAATATCAGAGTAAAAAGTTACACTCATTTTAAGGTGTCTGTCTTCCAAGGCACGATGGCCAGGGTGATGGACCGTCGCACCAATGATAGCCCGTCGCACCAGACCTTCCCCCTTAAGTAGAAAGACTGAAAATTGATCATTTTATAGTGGTTAGGGTGATGTTCAATAACGGGAGCGACGGTCCGTCGCCTAAACCATCTATAGGGACCGTTTTGATTGTTTTAATGTTTTCAAGGGGGTATTTGGGTCTTTTTCCATCACAAAGTCCTCCCCCATGATTTAAATCATCCAATTAGTATTATTAGTCATTACTAATCAATTTTAAATGCTCATAATCCTCTACACTCTCAAGAGAAAGATAATTAGAGTTTCTTCCATGGCTCATACTTCTAAGACAAGACTTCAAGCTATTTCGAATTCCTGTTAATAAAAAAAGGTTTGTAGAACATCCTAAATCTAATGGGGTTGAGTTACAATATATTAATCTCTTTTATGATTTGGAAATTTGAGGATTTTATATATAATAAGAGCATGAATTTAAAGACTTGCATTCAACCTCAATTGTGCACTCTTACAAGTTTATCTATATATATGTGCGCATGAATTTGTAATTTTCAAAAGAGATAAGGTAGTACACTTTTTTCCTTTCCCAATTATCCATGTGGAAGGTTTTCTATGGTTATGGTATATTTTGGTGTGGCTCTTGTTTTTCAATGGTGGTTGATTGAATATGATTGAAAAGAGTAACCTTTCTCTTGAAGGCTTAAAAATATTTCATGAATGTGAATTCTTAACTAGAGCACCATGATTACTAATAGAGTTTAATTATGTGCTTATGAAAGAGTTGGACACCGTATTTGAAGTCTTTAAAAGAGAGTGTTTTGCACAAGTTTCATGTGTTTTTGAAATAAGATCTTTCATGTAATATGCAAATCTTTTGGTGGTCATTAACATACTTTTGAATGAGAAGGGCTATGAATTTGATATGTTATATTATGGCTTGCAAGTCTAGGTATGACGATACCTACTATGAAGTGCCCTTGACATGAAAATAAATGTACATTTTTAAGCATGAATCATGATTTTGAAGGACTAAAATTCAGATTAAAGAGAGTTAGATGGCTATCCAAAGAAGACATTTGAGTGTAAGGGCTCATTGCTGGAAATTGAGTTTTGCCATCTTGGGAGACATGACTGGCAATGGCCAATGTATACTTGCCCGCGGGCACTAGTATACTAGTATGTGGACCCCTATCCTTGTGGAAAACTTGGATTAGGGGGCTTGGCCGAAGAGTTAATGGTTGATTAAATATAGCCCCTGGAATTTTAGGAATGTAGGGTATACCATCTAGCTCAGAAGTAATTAAAGAGTGGAGTCCATGTGTCACAAGAATGTTTTGAAACTCAATTAATTATATACTTGTGTTTTGATCTCTACAAAGTTTAATTGATTTTCATAAGCTCTTGATTATTTTATATGAAGTGTATATATATATTTTTTGGACTGTTCTACATACAAATACATCTCGTGGTGGCTGCATTGTCTCATAATATAGGGTCTGAGGCACAGTCCCGCGGTCCAGTTCAGTAGTAGATTGCTCTAAATGTTTAGAGTTAGTGAGCCTCCCTTACTTCGGAAGGCATTTTATCCAAATATTAGTTTCCGTCAGTTTTATGGTCCGGACAGGGGCCTTGTCCCGGATTAGAATGACTAGTATTTTCAGTAGAGGCTTCGTAGATTGGTTTAGAATGGATTTGGGTTTTCCTATGGATTGATGTCCTGAATTATTAAATTTGATTATGGGATTGTTATGCTTCAGTTATCTTCCACACTTTATTTCTTATGAGTTATGCTTATGATATCATGCTAAGGAGTTTCTCGGGCTTTTGTGGTTCGGGATGCCCGTCTCGGCGAGGACCTCAGCTTGGCTCGGGTCGTGACAGCCACAGAATTGCTTTAACTAGTTACTGACAATGAAAATTGTCCATTTCAATATTAAAAGGAATAGGAAAATAGTTAATCAAACAAATATCTGTATCTAGCACTTACAAGGAGTTGTGAAGCTTTATTTATAAGCACAGTCCTAGTGCACGATAGTAGTCTTGCTAATTATTCAACCTCTGGAATTCCATAGAAAGGAGTAGATAGATTGAATGCACTTCCAAGTACCTCATTCATATTTACCCCTGATGTTAATTAGAAAATGGCGAGCAAGTATGACCAGTAGATCCATATACTTCTAAGGTGAGAGGAAAAGATCAAAGAGAAAGAGAACTGATACAAGTGCAACTAGCTCAAGACCATTCACACGTAGCCAAGCTCGGGAGTTACAAAAACTACAAGCTATGTTCATGCATATGGCCGTGTGTGAGTGTGTAATTAATTTATCTAAGGGATTCCATGTTTTAAAGTGTGAAGAAGGTCTTTGAAATGTATGTTTATTACACTCCAAAGCCACCCAAGACCAAGGCTAGAATGGTTATTTTTCTTTCATTTTGTGGAGTACTATAAATAGACAATTATAGGGTTATTTCTTGGACTTAGTTCATTGTTATTATGGAAGAAACACAAGTCTTGTAATATTTTGAGAACTTCTCTCTCTTGTTCTTGAGAGTGAACCCAAAACTAGACAACAAAGTGTAATAACATTTTTGTTGTTCTTTGGCTAGAAACTTGGGCGTCTTGAGGTTCATGAGTTCCTCTTGATTCAAGTAAGAATTTAGTGTAAATATATTTTAGTCTTAGGGTCCTAATCTTCATGTTAGGGTTCTTAAATTCTAGGATATTTTGTGTCAAATTACTATCCATCATTTTGTAATCTTGTTGTTTGTATCTTGATATAGTGAAACCGCGTGGGGCTCTTTCGATATACTATAGTTATTGCAATCTTGTGTTATTTATCTATCTTGTTGAATATTGTTGTTGTTGCCTTTAAAACCTATAGAAGATGAGTGGGGCCTTTGATTCTCTAGTGATATTGTTCTTGTTGCTCTCTTGATTCCTTGTTGTAAGTTTGATCTTTTGTATCATGTAGCATCAAAGTTCAAGGCTTGATTTTGTTCTTACAAAACCAATCTTGGGAAGCTCTTACCAAAAAGTGTGTTCTTGAAAATTTTGGTCAAAAATTGGTTGTAGATCTACAAAATATTTTACTTGTTTAGTTTGTTTCTTGTGTTGGTCTCTTCCCCACCAGAATAAAAAGTGTCCAAATCTAAAGTTGAGCTTAATAAGAAGAGACTTGTTGTTGTAAAAACTTGAAGTGGCCTTGAGTTTGACTTGTGTTGGATGTTGGAGTGCCATTGTGGTGTATTGTTTTTTTGTTCTTGAAGGTGTTGATGTTGTGTTCATATTAAAAGTTTCTCTTCATTCTATGTCTTAAAAGAGAAATAGATCCAAAAAGGTTGCAAGACAAAATTGAAAAAGTTGTTTGTGAAAAGACTTGCCAACATCACCTTTCTAGACTTGACAACCACTTTTCCCTTATAACAAGGAACCTTGTCTTATGGAACTATTAAGGTCAAACATCTCCTTTTGAGTTTAAAAAAGTTGAAAAAAAAAAGCTACAAAACTTTATGTTTCCCTCCCAATAACTAGTCCTCCATTACACATGATATAAAGGGACCAAGGCTTCAAGTTGATGAATAACGTATGTGGACCCGTGGCCAATGACATGCTACCACGTTACCCTAGTTACTTTTCACATGATAATTAAGCTTAAATTTGGATGTTCTAGTTTCTAATTATTGATTCCTAGTTTCATCTAATTGACTTGAGAACTAATAAACAAACTAGTACATTCCTACTAGCTTGTCAATTAGCCCTTTGAAGCTTTGCGTTCGTGTCAACGTTTGTTTGTGTGCTTTTATCATTTGAATACGTTGAAATCTTGGCTCTAGAAAGATGAGAATTCTTTGAGTTTCAAACAAGAATCCATTTCAGACAAGAGAATACTCATACCTTAAGGATTCACTGGTTACTAGCCAATCTACAACACTTGTGGAGCTTGAGTGTGAGTGAACCAAGAGGGTGTGAGTGAGAAGAGGTTTTAAAGTAACTTATTTTTTTCCTGTGTAGGTAATACCTTGACAATAGAAGGAACCACGTCTCAAATTGTGGATTCTAATGAAATGGAGAATATGAGAGTCACTCTTGAGGCTATGACCCATACTCTTGAAAGGTTGAGTATGGAAGTAGGAGCCATAAGGGGAGAAGTAACAACTATTAGAGGGAGGTTAGAACAAGTGGAGAGTCAAAGAACTCTCACCCTTCTACCCCTCGGCATGTTTCCTCAAGTGGACATGATAAAAATTCCTCCGCCACCGTTACTCCCGAAACATGGCCACAATTGTCAAATCCTTCACTAGCTCCACTAAATGCCGCAAGCCAAACGACCTATGACCCCCTAACCCAAGACTCCAATAGAACAACCCATTCCCAAACTCCTCAAGTTCCGCAAGAAGAACTTGGGCGTCCAATACCTCCACTAAATCCAAACCCTTCCTTTCGAGCTCCACTAAACTAAATACCACCACCTCCATAAAATACAATTCCTCCAAATCAAGTCCCAAATGTCCAAAACTGTCCCGTCCACTTTGAGGAATATGGTAGAGCGGATTATGAAGGGTATGGAGCCTTTGATGAGGCTTACATGATGGAAGAGAAGATGAGAGGGGGATAGAAGATACCAAGGGTATGAAGAAAGGGAAACTGACACCAAGAGAGAGACGTAGGCATCAATACTATCAAATTGAGCCTACCTATCTTTAAGGGTGAAAGTAACCCCGAGGTTTATCTTGCTTGGGAATCGGCATGAGATAAAGTGTTTCAAGTGAATGACATATCAGAAGAGAAGAAGATTTGTTACGCCATAGCTCACTTTGAAGGCTATGCTAACACATGGTGGGAATACGTCAAACAGTTAGGTAATGAGTTGATTGATGGACAACCACCACTATAGTTTCGATTGAGATATCTAATGAGGCAACAGTATCTTCCCAAAAGTTATCATCATGAATTGCTTGCTATATTATACAATTTGCGACAAGGGAATCAAAGTGTTATGGCATATTATGATGAGTTTCAACAACTCATGTTGAAGCTTGATCATCGTGGAGAACAAATTAGTCATGACATTATTCGGTTCAAGTGTGGGCTGAACAAAGAGATCTCCACTCATTTGACACTTCATAAGTTTGATACCGTCGAAGGCATTTTCCAAGCGGCTCTTGAGATGGAAAGGGAACTTAAAGAAAGGTCATCATTCAAAGCAAAGGGACAATCGACCTCGGGTTGGACAAGGGGCAAGGATATGGTTCAATACTCTCCGGTTTGTCCAAAAAATAAGGACCAACCCACCATTACTAGGCTGACCGAGCCCAAAAAAGTCCCCAAAATTCCTCCGAGGCAAGAAGTTCACAAGTATCCTAATCTTAAAGGGTTCCAATGCTTCAAGTACCAAGGTTGGGGGCATAAAGCCAATGAATTCCCTAACCGACGCAATGTAATCCTAAGGAAAGGTAGATTGTATTTCCTTAATGAAGAAGTGAGTGTTCAAAGAGAGGAAAATGAGGCCGAGCCTCAAGATGGAGAAGTAACGGAGGGTGAGCCACATGATGATGAAGATGGGGAAGATGGTTATCCAAAAGAAGAAGAGTGTGTTGTTCCGAACATTGTAGTAAGGCGTGCCATGATTATTAAGTCAATAGATGATCCTAGCCAAAGGGAGAATCTATTCCATATTAAGTGCCTTGTGAAGGGTAGTGTGTGCACTTTGGTGATAGATAGTGGTAGTTGTGCAAATGTTGTTAGTGTTGCTATGGTGAACTTCTTGAAATTGCCCACTACACTTTATACTAGCCCTTATAAGTTGCAGTGGTTGAATGAATGTGGTGAATTGAAATTCATGAGGCAATGTGTAATATGGTTTAAGGTAGAAAACTACCGTGATGGAGTGCTTTGTGACTTAATACCAATGGAAGCATATCACTTGTTGTTAGATAGACCTTGGCAATATGATAGGTATACTAAACATGATGGGAGGTCTAATCGATATAAACTTGAGAAGGATGACTAAAAGGTCACACTTCATCCACTTTTGCCTTCACAAGTGAACGAGTTGCATCAAAGGCTGAGAGAATTGAAAGAAAAGGGGAAGAAATCTAAAAATAAAGAAAAAGAGGGGGAACCCGTAGGTGGGGTTGTGGGGGTATCCGGGGCTGCCTCAACATCAAATGAAAAAGAAAATATGGTGATGTTGGTTAGAAAGAAGGATCTCTTCATGGATCATTATGAGGACACACCCATGCTTCTTTTGGCACATTGTTTTAACAGTAACCCACTTTAATTCTTCTATTTCTCATTTGATTTCTCTTGTGTTGTAGGATTATGAAGATGTTTTTCCCAAAGAACTTCTGCAAGGGTTGCCCCCACTTCGGGGTATTGAGCATAAAATTAACTTTGTGTCGAGTTCACAATTGCCACACAAACTGGCTTATAGAAGCAACCCTACGGACACCAAAGAACTACAACGACAAGTTGAAGAACTTATCAACAAAGGTTACATCAAAGAGAGCATAAGTCCATGTGTGGTTCCGGTATTATTAGTGCCAAAGAAGGATGGAAATTGGCGTATGTGTGTGGACTGTCGAGCCATCAACAAGATTACGGTAAAATATCATCACCCTATTCCTAGATTAGATGACATGCTTGATGAGTTGAATGGTTCTTGTATATTTTCCAAGATAGATCTTTGGAGTGGTTGTCACCAAATTCGTATCCAAACCAGTGATGAATGAAAAACCTCCTTCAAGACCAAATTTGGTCTCTATGAATGGATGGTTATGCCATTCGGCCTGATCAATGCTCAAAGTACTTTCATGCGGCTAATAAATCATGTGATGAATCCTTTTATTGGAAAGTTTGTTGTTGTTTATTTTGATGATTTCTTGGTATATAGCAAGTCCATAGATGAGTATGTATTGCATTTACAAAGTGTCTTTGATGTGCTTAGAAAAGAGAAGTTGTATGCCAATCTTGAAAAGTGTTCCTTTAGTGTTAATGAAGTTGTTTTTTTGGGTTTTGTTATTAGTTCAAGAGGGATCGAAGTGGATGAATCCAAGATAGACGCTATAAAAAATTGGCAAAACCCACAAACTATTGGTGAAGTAAGAAGTTTCCATGGGTTGGCTAGTTTTTATAGAAGGTTTGTCAAAGGATTTAGCACCATAGCCACTCCCTTGACCAAGGTCATTCAGAAAGACCAACCCTTTAAGTGGGGTGAAGAGCAAGCTAAGGCTTTTGAAGCTTTGAAAACTATGCTCATTTTCACGCATTTGTTACAATTGCCCAACTTTGATAAGTCGTTCAAAGTTGAATGCGATGCTAGTAAAGTAGGCATAGGGGCTGTTCTGATGCAAGACTTAAAACCCGTTGCTTATTTTAGTGAAAAGCTCAAGGGTGCTACTCTAAACTACACCACGTATGATTTAGAGTTGTATGCCTTGATTAGAGCATTGGGCAATTAGCAACACTACTTGTGGCCTAAGGAATTTATGATCTGGACGGACCATGAATCCTTGAAACACTTATGGGCACAAGACAAGCTTAACAAATGGCACGCCAAATGGATTGAGTTTCTAGAAACCTTCTCTTATGTTATTCAATACAAGAAGGGTAAGGACAATGTGGTTGCCAATGCCTTGTCTAGAAAACATGTACTTGTGTCCACTTTGTCTTCAAAGTTAATGGGTTTTGAGAGCCTAAAGGCATTTTATCCCGATGATCCTCACTTTTCTTCTATCTTTAGGGAATGCGCAGAATTGGGTAGGGACAAGTGGGTTTCGAATATGGGTTCAAATCCTTATGCCAAGTTTGATGGTTACTTGTTTAAAGGTAAACGATTGTGTGTACCTTCTAGCTCTTGGAGAGAGTTGTTTGTGAGGAAAGCACATGATGGCGGTCTAATGGGTCATTTTTGGATTGACAAGACCCTCGGGATATTGGAGGAGCAATTCTATTGGCCTAGAATACACAAGGATGTGGCTAGGATTTACGGCCAATGTGTAGATTGTAAGGGACCCAGGTCTCGGCTCCTCCCTCATGATTTATATACCCCGTTTCCCACTCTTTTACGTCCTTGGCTTGATATATCTATGGATTTCATGTTAGGATTGCCGAGGACTAGACGAGGTAGGGATAGCATTTTTGTTGTGGTTGATCGGTTTTCTAAGATGGCACACTTTATTCCTTGTTCAAAAAGTGAAGATGTGTCAAGTGTGGCTTCTTTATTTGTTGAAAACGTTGTCAAATTGTATGGTGTTCCAAGGCCCATTGTAAGTGATACGGACTCTAAGTTCCTTAGTCACTTTTGGAAGTCAATGTGGGGTAGGCTTGGCACCAGATTTCTATTCTCTACATCTTGCCACCCACAAACCGATGGACAAACCGAGGTTGTAAATAGGACTTTGGGTTCTATGTTATGATCAATGGTTAAAGGCAAAATGACTTCATAGGAAGACCAGCTACCTTTGGTGGAATTTGCATACAATCAGGTTATACACTCAAGTACGAGAATGACTCCCTTTGAGTGTGTATACGGCATCAACCCCCTCACCCCTTTGGATTTAACTCCTTTTCCAAGTGATCTTATGATTAGCTTAGATGGAAGCAAGAAGGCCGAAGCCATGAAGAAATTGCATGAGAAAGTGAGGCAAAAGCTTGAGAAGAAAAATCAAGAGATTGCTAAGAAAGCAAACAAGGGGAGAAGAAAGCTTATTCTTGAACCGGGTGATTAGGTTTGGGTGCACCTTAGAAAAGACCGATTTCCTTCACAAAGAAAAACCAAGTTGATGCCGAGGGGTGATGGTCCCTTTCAAGTACTTGAAAGAATCAATGATAATGCCTACAAAATTGACCTTCCTCCGGAATATCAAGTGCACAACACCTTCAACATATGTGACCTCTCTCTTATTGCCATGGTTGAGGATGAACATGTGTGAGTTTGTAATTAATTCATGCCTTCAACACTCCAATCTATGTTCATGCAAATGGCCGTGTGTGAGTGTGTAATTAATTCATCTAAGGGATTCCATGTTTTGAAGTGTGAAGAGGGGCTTTGAAGTGTAAGTTTATTACACTCCAAAGCTACCCAAGACCAAGGCTAGAATGGTCATTTTCCTTTCATTTTGTGGATTACTATAAATAGACTATAATAGGGCTATTTCTTGGACTTAGTTCATTTTTATTATGGAAGAAACACAAGTCTTGTAATATTTTGAGAACTTCTCCCTCTTGTTCTTGAGAGTGAACCCAAAACTAGACAACAAAGTGTAATAACACTTTTGTTGTTTTGGGCCAGAAACTTGGGGGTCTTGAGGTTCATGAGTTCCTCTTGATTAAAGAAACTTGGGGGTCTTGAGGTTCATTAGTTCCTCTTGATTAAAGTAAGAATTTGGTGTAAATATCTTTTTGTCTTAGGGTCTTAATCTTCATGTTAGGGTTCTTAGATTCTAGGATATTTTGTGTCAAATTACTATCCATCATTTTGTAATCTTGTTGTTTGTATCTTGATATAGTGAAGCCGTGTGGGGCTCTTTCGATTCACTATAATTATTGCAATCTTGTGTTTTTTATCTATCTTGTTGAATATTGTCGTTGTTGCCTTGAAAACCTAGAGAAGCCGAGTGGGGCCTTTGATTCTCTAGTGATGTTGTTCTAGTTGTTCTCTTATTCCTTGTTGTAAGTTTGATCTTTTGTATCTAGAACTCACTGTTTAAAGCATATTCCAATCGTATCCTATTGAGATATAGCGACAATAATGTTTCTGTAGCGTCAGGGATCAGCTGCAACAACCAGATTTAGACAAATTAAAAATCCCAAGAAAATTATATTGAGACAGCATTTTAAATGACAGCATAACTGTGGGCAACCAGACTTGTACTATTAAGAACTATAAGGATTATTGGTATGATAATATGTAAATGAACCTTCTGCAATTTGTATCAACTTACCAGTTGAGTACCTATAGATATCCCATCAGTGCTCGTGCTATGGCAAGCAACTGAGGTACATAAAATGCAAAATGTACAAGTAACTGAGCAGAAATGTAAAGACACAAAGTATAATTTTGTTCTGCTAGAATCCAGAGAACTGATGACGTGCATGTCAAATTGATTAAAAGTAACATGAATTGATATCACGATGCAAAAGAACTGTAATTTCACCTTGATATGTTTGGATAATATTACTACAACAACACAAAATGAAAGAGCTAGTCTGTTAATTTATTATTTTGGTATGAAACAAGTTGGTTTTGGAACTAAAACATCAACAAGAATAAGTCTCAAGAAAGGAATATATTATTTAATTTCTTACCATGTACATCCGTAAGTTCAGTGTTGTTTTGTTGTCTAATGTTTGCACCAGGTTGCTCATATTGATATTGGGAAGGCATATTTCGGAAAAGCTCAGTCAGTTCTTCGACAGAAAAAGAAGTTCTTGTTTGGCTAAGAGATATAGCTGAATGTTGTCAAGGATGCAACCCAGTAAGATACAAATCATTCAGAATATCAATCAGTCTATCTTGAACTGGAATCATTGTGCGTCGAAGTTCAAGAAAATATCCACCTGCATATTCGAACATCTTTTGGATTGTCTGAATAATTCTGCTGCGCACGTTAAGATCATCCACATTTAGGTTTTGGCACAGATCTTCTTCAAAGTCCTATTCCAACAGAATAAACTATTACAAGTCCTTCTTTAGGACATCTAGAAGACAGCAAAAACTGAGAAAGAACTGTAGAGGAGTATAAAGTGTACACTTCTTTTCGTTAATATGTCGTGCGAGTCAAAATAATTGGTGTCCATAGGCTCGCCACAGAATCTCTAAGCACTAGTTGCGGGCAACAAATTTCCACTTCAATATATAAAGGAATTGGAATGTAGTTAATCAAAAAGATATGTGGAGCTAGCATTACAAGTAAGAGCTGTGAAGTTCGATTTATAAGCGTATTCCAAGTGGATGACAGCAGTATTGCTAGTAGTTCAACTTGTGGAATTCTTTGTGACGGAGTGGATAGATAGAATGCAATTCCGCGTACCTCATTCATATTGTTTATGCAATTCCGCGTACCTCATTCATATTGTTTTCTGTTCCTAATTACAGAAAATGAAGAGCAAATATGATCTTACAGTTCCACATACCTCTAAAGTGATAGGAAAAGAACTGACCATTTACATCATATACTTGTCTGATCCTATTGAGATGTTGCGACAACAACATTTCTATAGCGTTAAGAATTTCCTGCAACAACCAGACTTGACTAAATGACAGCATAACTGTAGGCAACCAGACTCTACTAGGAAATATCAGTATTATGGTTATGACCCCTTCTATTCCCAAAAGCTGATTCAATAGGCTTCCTTTATTGATTCAAAAAGCTTCTTTCCCGCGACATGGACACTAATATGCGTCAACTTACCCATTGAGTACCTGGCGAGATCCCATCAGTACCTGTGGTATGGCTTCCACCTGAGTTAGAGCTAGAGATAGTAACTGCTAGTTCAAATAGTACATGGTGAGTTAACTGAAAAAAAATTTAGAGATACAAAGTATAATTTATTTTTCTAGAATCTAGAGACCTGATGACGTGCATGTCATATTCAGTAAAAAGTAATTTGAATTGGGAGATTTTCTTTTATTCAGGATAGAAAGTATCCAAAAGCACGAATTGAACCTGGGCGACTAGATGAACTACCATTAGATGACATGTCCGGGACCGTGCAAACCAGATGCAAAGCATCGCCATGTTCAACATCTAATTAGTGTTAAGTCTCCAATACAGATAAAAAAAAACAAATATAAGAGCAAAGAGAGAAAATTAACTTAGGCCTTCCTGAATGAGTATATAAGTTGATTCATTTATAACTATACTAAATATGATATAATAAAGTCATAAAAAGGATACTATATGAAGAAATGACTTGATCGTCCTTTAAGAATTTTCTGCAATAGATTAGACATTGTTGTTCGATTGGGATCCCAATCAGAAGAGCTATGTCTTCTTTCAAGTTCCGTACTCTCTTCTGCTTGACATCACAATAGATTAAAAAGTGAGAATGCACACATAAACTTGGTGGGAAAATCATACTTTTTGGAATGAAACGCAATGTATCATACAGAATTCTTTTTACTTAAATGTATTTACTGTCCTACTGAAACAAGTAGTCCTTAGCATTAAGCATTCACAATGTTCTTCGTCGAGTTACAAATTTACTACTAGAACTAAATGTAAACAAACAAGTATACCTGATTGCTAATAAGCAGTTTGTGTGTCTGGAAATCCATTGTTTTTACTTTTATTAGAATCGTTACATCGGAGCGAGCCATTTCTGTACAACAGCTTAAGCACCTGAAGCACGTCAATTTATAATATATAATATTTCTTGATTGTTTATGTATTCAGTATGCAGATAATGATAGTAGGGATTACCAGCTGTTGTCTTTAAAATCCGTCCTCAACATCGATGTGAGAACAATAATTTACAATGAGAATGAAACTCTATTGAAGGAAAAGTAAATAGTTCTTTCGAGACAGAGATAAAGCATAATCTAGAATTAACAAGTTCACTCCTTTTTATTCGAGATCTAGCCACTGGGTGAAGCCGTATAAATGGAAAGATACAATTTATTAAAGATCCAGTTAAGTTATTTTTAGGTCTTGTGATTATATGTACATATAAAATAGAAAAATTCCATTACTTTGGAGCTAGTTAAGAATATGATGTCAACTTTCAATGCACGTATCTTGCTTTCTCACACACAAATAAGTACACACGTATCTTGATTTTTCTCATGTAAAGAAAAATCAATCTTAATGATTATTTATACCGAAAAGAGCAAGAAACACTCGCACAAAAATGGAGTCAGTATTTCTACTTAATGGGTTTTGGATTTTAAAACAATGGATCAGTTGCCAATAATTGGATACTATATGAAATATTTGCACATATTTAGTATACTTCTGTAACACCCCGGGCTTTTGAACTCTTGGATAGTGCATAAAACGAGCCCATAAAACCCCTAATCAAAGACAAATCACTTAAAGGTGAGTTAGAATGGCTTAGGGGCATTTTTAGACGGGTTTGGAGGGCATGCGGCGTGAAGGGTCACCACACAATGGCCTTGCTCTGCGAGGGGATACTGCCTCAGCCTCACAGAGGGGCCGCGCCACGAAGGGAGCGCTGCGTGATGGGGGTCGCGCCACGAGGCTCCCCTTCACGTTGGAGTCGCGTCGCACCCCACCCTCGTTATCCGATGGTTTTGCAAATTTGAGGGTATTCATGAGAGGTATTTTTGTCCTTATACACCTAAAATTATCCTCTAATATTCTATTAAATTCATTGTAAGTTGGGATAACCCTATATAAGCACCAAACACTCAAGTCCTATCCAAGTCAAGAATCGAGACGAAAGGAAGTAGGAGAGCCCAAGGGTAAAATTTGATTCAATTTCTTTCCATTAGAGGTATGTAGAACGACCTAAATCCTTTGGGGTTTGATTTACAATCTTTAATCTCTCTTAAAAGTTGAAGTTAGGAGATTTTGTTTAATTACAAGAGCATGAACTACTAGATTTTCACTTCAACCTCAATTATGTAATTTCGTGTGCATGTGTGTGTATATATATATATATTGGGATTTTCGAAAGAATGAGGTTGTGAATGATTTCCTTACCCAATTATGCATATGAAATGTTTCGACAATTTTATTTGTATGAATATTGCTCTTGTTCTCTCTATGGTGGTTACTTGAACTTGATTGAAAAGGAGTAAGTTTCCTCCTAAAGCTTTTATAGAATTCATGATTTAAAATTTTTTACTTAAACCACTGTGTTTACTAAAAGAGTCTTATTCTGTGAATTTCGGAACACCTTATGATGGCAAATAATATATAACATGTAGTGATTAAACAGAACATGCTATATGGTTTATAGGGCTCTCAAGTCAATTCCATGATAGACTCAGATATTTCAGACTGCAGACTACTTCAAACTATAGACACTTTTTAGACTTCTAACCATGTTTTAAAAAAGATGCATGTTTTTAGAAGGCTAACTATGGGCTTAAAGAGATTTAGGTGGCTAACCGAAAAGGCATGAGTTCAGACAACTCATAGCCCAAAACCATATTTTGCCGACATGTGATTGATTCTGTCTGAAAATATGAATGATCATTGTATACTTGTTATAAGCAGTTGTATAACAGATCAGAAACTTCAATTCTTCCGGCAAACTCGGATTAGGGGTTTGACCAACGAGTCAATGTCGGACCCTGCATAGCCCGTGAGATTTTTCAGACCATGTCAAGTACTGCCTATCTTAGAACCAAAGAATATCATAATGTCGACCAGAAAGCAGTTTTGGGTTGAATTACATGTTTTTAGACTGATTTGATATTATATGACCCCATGTTATGATTCTTATGATGTTTTCACCACCATGATATTTGAAAGTTTTTTTCTTTGGCCATTTTACATACCAATACTATTCAAGTATTGACAGTCCTCGGGCTGTTGCATTGTCTCATAATGTAGGTTTCGAGGCTCAGTCCCGTGGTCCAATTCAGAAGTAGACTTTCTTCGAAATTCAGAGTCGGTGAGTCTCCCTTGTTTAGAAAGGTGATTATTCATATGCTAATTTCTTTTAGTTTCATTGTCCGACCAGGGTCCTTTTCCCGACATAGATAGATTATTGTTCAGTAGAGGTTTCGGTTTCGTAGACAGGATTTGGATTTATGTTTTGATGACATGATATATTAAATACGAATTTTAAGCCTTTTCCATATTTCAGTTTATCTCCCGCTTTGCATGTATGGTTTATGCTTATCATAGTACGCTAAGGGGTATCCTAGGCCTTCATGGTTTGGGATGCCCATTGCAGCCAGGCCTTGACTCAAGTCATGAAAACTTCAAAATTTAAATGCACTCTTTGATCATGAGTCCCGGAATAAAGACTCAATGCTATCACAAAAAAGAGCACAGTTCATATCATATATGATTTTATAAGTTGCATGTCTTTCATATCGTTTAAAACATTTTCTAAAGCACGCAACAAACAGAAAATGCCTAAAGTAATTTTAAACACATACTTTTTGATCATCCAAATAATTAACAACATTCCCATACATGAATTTTTTTAAGGAGGGGGGGGGGGGGGGGGGGGGGAAACAAAAACAAAAGAGGGGGGTGTCTTTCGCACGCCAAAAAAAAAAAAAATT
>NW_025893537.1:446200-480762 GCF_002878395.1 Capsicum annuum
GAATTACATAAGCTAAATGGCAGGGTCTTGTTCCCAACTCATAAAACAAAGATTCAGTGTTATAAATCAAGACTTCAAGAAGTTAAAAAAAATGAGATCAAAGTCGATAGAACCAAAGAAATAGAACTACCACACACACACATATATATATATATAAAGAGAAAAAACCCCCACAAAAACTCATTACTCAATTGACTAAAAAAGCAAAACATACTTTGCAGAATCCTTTAACCTTATAATCGTGGTGAAGTCGGCAATAGAGTAACTCGATCATAAACCCTACGCTAGGATTTCATACAAGATTGAGGTGACTTTTACCTGAACCCAAGATGAGTCTGGATTCTTTTTTTTTTTCTTTAACTGGCTGGGAGCACGGGAATTGAACTCCCGATCTATATGGAAGGACAGTTTTGTTGATGCGTTCCTCTTGAGAATGAAGAACAAGAGAGTATCTTCTTTTTAACAGGAAAATCTGGTTCCATCGATCTTCTATTTCGCCAGAATTTGTTGATTTCTCCGCACGAATTTACAATGGAAAAACTTCTGTTTGTTGTAAGATTACTGAATGAAAGGTTGGTATGGAGAGTTTGCTTCTACACAGAAATAAAGACCTACGAGAACAAATATCACCACTTCCTGTGAAAGCTAACAAGGGGCATTTTCCCGAGAAAAGGGTGGAGAGGATGTTATTAATTTGATGACTTTGAGAGGTATGAATGGACAATTTATAGATTCTAGAATGTAGAAGAATCTCACCATATGGAACGAGCAGTTGAGTACAGTACCATCATTTCTTTGTTTCCTTGGTGAAAAAATAGCTTGACAAAAAGAGACCAAAAACGTAACACCTAGAACGTAGCTCCAAGATCATAACACCTAGAATATAACGATTTTACATATACGCTTCACTTATAATGTGAAAAGTTGAATATAATCTGAGTTTGAATATTCGTAATCCATTTTGGATTCTACTTCCTCTCACAAAATATTGAATTCTCAAGGAATTAAATTTAAATATACTGAGTTTTGTTTTGTACTATATTAAGTATCAACTGTCACTAATTGTAATTGCAAACTATATTTAATTACATCTAGACTCCATTTTGGACCTCAGAAATTGTAATTTTTCTGACAAACATGAAAACTGCACAGTTTGTGAAAACTAAGCCCACTTAGATAGAATTAAAAAAATAGTTTTTTAGCATAAAAGCTGAAAATAAGTGCGTATAGATTAAGATAAGTGTTTGAATAAAAGTGATTACGTGAGGTAAAATTATAAATATAAGTTATTTTCTTATTTTTATGATGTTAGAACGTAAAAATTTTAGGACATTTTTATATAAATGTAGTATTAATTGTTCTGTTGTAAGCTTGAAATAACGTGGCAATATTAAGGAGAAACGGAGGAAAAAGATTGAAGAGTAGGGAGACGAGAGAAGTTGCTATAGAGAAGATGAAAGAAAATGATGTATTTTAGGACTACAAATTAATGGTATTGTTGGAATTTGTAAAAAAAATATAAGGGATAAAAGGGTACTTGGTCAGACATAAAAGAATTTTAATCTAAAAAGTAAGAAGTTGGTATCTTATCACTTTTTGCTTTTCTTAATCATTTTTTAGCATTTTATGTACTTTTTTATTTTATCGAACACATGAAAAAGATTTAACAAAAAAAAAGAGATTAAAAGATTACGTAACCAGCTTTTAATCCTATCCAAACTGGTTGGGCCTTGGCCTAACCTCAAGAAATACAACACCTAACTGGTAAACCGAATTAGTCTGTGATCAGCAAAAAGGATCCTACCCTTACCATACAGTAATTCTTTTTTATGCCATCCACCCAGGATCTATACTCCCGTGGTGGTGGTAGTTTGGCTTGGGCCCTATCATGTCTATAATTCATTGCAAAATGTAAATATCCCTAAAAATTCTTGGTCAGAGACCTAGACTGTGTTTTGCTCAGTGTCGTACTGTAATACCCCATATTTTTGGGCTGAAATTCGAACCATCATTCCAACCTGTGTATACCCGTAGACCAATAATTTTTATGTAAATATAAGTACCATTATCATTTACCTAGTGTGCAAAGTGCTTTCGAGGTGAAGAATGTTCATACGAAAAACTTAGAGCAAAGTTGAGATGAGAACTTTCCTTTTCGACTGAATTTTGGTATTCGATCCTATAAAGATCAATTTTTAACATGTATAACTTTTGAAATATATGAAATTTTGGAGCTCATGTCCCACCAAATGAAAGATAAGTGAGTCCTCTTTCCAACGCCACTGATTTCGCCATAATCCGATACCTGAGTGAAAAGTTATTAGCATTTTCGTGAGTGAACAAGTGAGGGTGCATGATAAGGGCTTGTACGCCCTCTGTGCTCCACGATAAGAGTGCGACACACCCTGTATGCTCCACATTAAGGGTGTGACACACCCATGTTCCCATCGACACTACAAGCCGTATTTCTCTACAGTTTTTTGAGGGCAAATTAGTCATTACATCCTAAGTCATCCTATAACTAATACTAACATGATTTCCCTCATCCCATAACCCAAATACAAAATTTCTCTCCTCCTAAATTCTCAAGAACACCAAATAAGGGTTCTTTCCCAAAGTTCAACTTCCAAGGCTTCAAATTCAATTTTCTTCTCAATGTTTTCTCACCAATTTTGTCATCAAGGGTATGGGAAACGAATCCAAGTCTTCGTATTGATTTCAAGCAAGGGTTCAAGCTTCAAAGTTAAAGATTCAAGCTTTTCCTTGAATTTCTTGTCAAAAAGGCATGTTGTAAACTCTCTATTTTAATTATTATAATATTGTATCAAATTACTTAGTATTTACATGTTTCTTGGTGGTTTAACTCAAACTAGGATTGAGGATTTTTGGTGTTAAACTCTTGCATTGTTTATTTCTTGTTTTAAATGATTCATTAATATTTTAAATGATGAATTGTGAACTGAAATTGTGCATTATGACAATGGTGGAATTTGATAATATAATATGGGATGTCACAAAGTTGACGCATTTTGGCATAGTGAGGACATTGATTGACCTCAACCCACATTGTTAATTTAGTATTGAACAAGGATTATACATGATTTAATGCATCTTTTAAAAAATTGCATTGCATTAATTGGTAAACGGATTAAAATGTTTTAGAATGTCCTTGGTGGCTATGATTTTGGATTTTAAATGAAAAAATAAAGTTAAGTTGATTAAAGGGTTATGGCTTTCGTAATTGGAATAACTTGAAAGTCTATTGATATGACGATAACAAGTTGGAAATGTCTTAATAAAAGACACCGTAGTTGGTATTATGTGCAAACTGTTTTAATTTTGCCTTAAAAAAACTGTGTAGTTCACCGAGAAGGTGTAGTCCTAGAAGGACCAACACTGAAAATCACGTTTGCCAGTATTGGGGGTCTATGACCACTGTGCCAGATTTGCATAGTATATTTTTTGAAAGGCTAATTGACAGTTGGTGGCTATAGTCTATTTCTTAGGTACATGCGGCTAACATGGACAGGGCCCTTTCCGGCAGGGGGTATCGGGCCCATATATACCATGGGTGCTTTTAGGTTGGTACGAGCTACAAAATTTAGGACTAAATTTTAAATGAGCTGGTTTTATGACCCTTGCCCCTTTTTCCCAACATCCTATATATATCTATAATTGTTATGCATATGATTTATGACTGGGTTTTTGGTAAATGCATTTATTTTATCCCTACTCTTGGGTTGCATGTCAATATTCGTTGTACTGATCATCCACGAATTCTACATCTTTTATGATGTAGATTCCGAGGACTTTTTTGGTGACCATATGCAATGTTAGGCTGTTTGATACTCTTGTTGATTAGTTGTGAAGTGTTGAACTCTTCATCTTTCCGAAGACCCAGACTTTCTCTTAGTTTTCATTTATTAAGCTATCATTTTTGTTATTGTCAAGGACGTGTGCTGACCTAGTTAATATTCTTCGGATAAGAGTCTTTGTGGAATGTATTGGGATATTATTGTAGTTTTTATTTTGACTCTCAAACCATCTTTTTCTTTTACACTTTTCTCTGATCACCTTGGCTGACTTTCGCATTTTATTATTATTTATGTGCTCTTGAGGTAGGCCTAGAGGTCATCTCGGGCCATGGTTGGCTAAGGATGCCCATCACGGCTAGGCCCTGATTTAGATCATGACAATCTTGGTATCAGATCACGGTTCAGGACAGTTGGATGTGCACCCAGCCTTGTCGAGTAGAGTTCCTTCTATGGGTGAGTAGCATGCCACACTTACAGGGGAGGTTACGAGTCATTTTCGAAATTTTTCTCATTCTTTTATACTCTAGATCGTGCAATTGTGTTGCCCATATGCAAGTTATTTAGATTCCTTCTTTTCTCTAGGTGATATGGACCTGTATGTTTTTGGGCCTAGGATTTATTTGTATGTGCGTATTATATAAGTGAAATTAGTGGGTCATTTTTAGTTATTCAGAAAATACGTCATTCTACTCATTATACTCCTCTCCATTATAGAGAAATTCCTCTGCCTCTGTCCGTGGTTTTTTCCGCAAGGGTTTCCACGTAAATCTGCGTGTTATCTTATTTTTCTTTTGCTTGTGATATTGCTTAATCTGTCCGATCATAACACATTGAACACAAATTTAGATTAGATTTTGAGAGAATCAAACTCACCATGACATAATCATTCTCCTTCATCATAAGAGCAAAAGGGATTGAATTAAATGCACCTCTATTGTGTTTATATGTCTCTTGTAGGCTGCTGATATATTCCTTTCTGAACTTGAATGTTGTTGAGAAAACCAAAAAAGAAAAAGGCTAACAAATGCTGGAAAACTGTGATAATCTTAAGAGGAACCTCTTGAACGAAGTTTAGAGAAACTCATTGATACAACACAGAAAAAGAAAAGAATCTAGAAAGAACTGTTGTAAAAACTCACCCTTTTTGTAAACTGCAAAGAATCTGTTTAATCCAATTTGAATTTTGAGTTCTCTCACACTGCTTAAACAAATCGATACTATTGAGGCAATGACAAACGGAGTACACTTTTTGTTTTAAGCCATCTCTTTTTTCCCCTTTTTTTTTAGATTTCCCATTTATTAATAAATTCTAATTTTAGTCATTCAATATATAAGGATGTATATTTAGGACCCCTTTGGAAATAAAAATTATACAATATATATTTAAATTAGTATTTTGCGATAAAATTTCAGATCTAATTTGAAGTTATATTTCAATTTAAAAAACTATCTATATCCTATTTTTCCACTCACTTAGGCTATCGAAATGTGACCAACTACGACAAAAACTAAAAACTCACCCTTTTTGCACAGAGAAATCATTTTTGGGTGTTGGTATGTATTGGTCATCTAAAGAGAAGAATCTACGTGATCCATTTTGAATTTAGAGTTCTGCCACTGAAATGGCGTGACTATTGAGGTGATGATCAGTAGAGCACACAGTTTTGTTTGATTCTATTACCCAAATTATGAACAAATTTTAATTTTCATTCTTGTCATGTATGAATGTAACACCCCGCATTTCAGGCTAGAACTAAAACCGTCATTTCTATGCGTAGATGATCCAAAAGCCATAAATTCTATGTAAATTTGGCATGTTAATCAATTATGTAGTATGGTAACCTGAGCATGAGTCGAGATCATAGAGGTCCCTTAACTCAAGGACTAGTTGAAAGCTTTTCTATCGTTCAAGTTTTAGTGAGCGTCAAAACTTGGATCAAATTCAATCGACCATAACTCCTTGTATATGACTAACTATTTGTCCTACTATATATCAAATGAAAGGTCTTTGAGTCTTCTTTCCAACACCACTAATTTTGCAAAAATCCTATATCGGAGTAGAAAGTTATACTCATTTTACTTCAAAGTGCCTGTCTGCCAAAACGTGACGATGAGGCTGAGACTTATTAGTTGTGTGACGGCCCATTAGACCTGGTCGTCAGCCTAAGGCAGTGAATGGTGAAAACCATCCCAAAAGTGACGACCTGGGTGACTGCCTGTCAACCCTGGTCGTCAACTGATGTAATTATGCGATTTTTTTTGGGTTCCTTAGGGGCATTTTGGTCTTTTCCTCACTCTAAAAATTTTTCACATGAATTAAATCACCCCTTAAGTATTATTAATCAATCATTATCAGTTTTACAATATCAAAAACTTCCTCTTCACTCTCAAAATAAGATCAAATTAGGGTTTTCTCTAAGAACAAGAAATTCAAGAAAATCAAGACTTAAGTTCAAGATCTCCAAGAAACCAATCAAGATCCGGATTTCATCTATCTAGATCTAGGTTCCATCTTTCAGATCTTGCGATTTAAGGTATGTGGGGTTGTCCTAAATTTCATGGGCATGATTTGAAAAGAATTTGCATGACTTTAATATATATATATACATATACATATATACATATACATATATACATATACATATATATATATATACATATATATATATATGTTATTGCACGTGGAGATTTCGTTTTTATATCAATAACATGTGTTGTGTCATGATTTTGAAAGAATAATGAAACTTCATGGGGTTGTTTGCTTGAATATGTTTCAATTGTTGAATTGGGGACATATGGCTTGAATGCTAAGAATAAGAAGAACATAAATTATGAATTTTTTTAAAATTCCCCATAATAATGTTTTAGTGCCCCACGTGATACTAGTCTTAAACTATCGAGAGCATGAGTTTTTACTATTTCTATGATACTACTCATAAATAATAAAACTTCTTGAATTATTATATGTTGAGAACCATTGTGCATGTGTTTGATGTGTGTGGAAGTCTTATATATGTGCATGTTGTGAATGACATAAGAAGTTGGAGAATTGATGTGATACTGATGACTTGCACGTTGGGGTGTGACGATACCCCATAGAGTATGATATATTTTTTATCTTGAATCAAGCTTAAAGCTTAACTTTATGTGAGTTAGGTGGTTACCCGAAGAAAGCACAAGTCAAATGACTCTATGCTGGAAATCGTGAATTGCGGACACAGGAAAACTTGGTACCATGCTATATGATCTTGTGTACCTTTTATTGTGTCATCCCTATTCGGGACTAATGGTTAGGAGCCTGCTTTGTGATCTTGAGCCCAACCCTGACACTTGGACTTGATTGGGATGGAGATGCCCTGATGTGTGATCTTGTGTGTTCTTCTCCCCTCACTAATACTTCAATCTTTGTGGCAACCGGGATTTGGCAGTTAGTGAAAGATTGTAGGGTGTATCGCCTAGCTTAGTAATGATAGTGTTGTTGAAAAATCATTATATTATGCCTATATATTTTCAAACTATTTTGTGATAAAGTATTTTATAGCAGCTTTCATCTATATTATATAAAAAATTTATTTTTGTTTCTGGATTACTTTGCATACCGGTACATCTGTATTGATCCGCTCCCCTACCTCTCAGGTTCTGAGGCTTAGTCTAGGGGTCTAGATAAGCAGTAGATAATTCAAACAGCAAATTAGATTATGCAATGGTAAGCCTTCTCTATTCTAGAAGGCTTGTCCTTTCAGATTATGTCATTTATTACAGTTTTGGTCTA
The DNA here is from genome assembly GCF_002878395.1 of Capsicum annuum. Lineage (NCBI taxonomy): Eukaryota > Viridiplantae > Streptophyta > Magnoliopsida > Solanales > Solanaceae > Capsicum > Capsicum annuum. The sequence continues at coordinate 453,788 of NW_025893537.1, forward strand.
CTGGGGGCCTTGTCCCAATTTCTAGATAGTTGTCAGATTTTTATGTAATAGAGATTTCGCAGACTATTCCAGATGTTGTTTAGTTGATTTCTGATTTCATTCCTTATTGTTAAACTTAATCCAGAGTATGACTATGTTTTCATATTAGATCATAAATTCACATTTTCTTTTATTGTATGAATGTTGTGCATGACTACCAAAGAGAGTAGGATGTCCATGCCTTCATGGTTCGGGATGTACGTCAAGGCCAGGCCCTAGTTTGGATCGTAACAACTTGGTATCAGAGCACGGTTCATGATCCCAGGATGTCTGTAAAATCGCATCGGGTAGAGTCTTGTTTATGGGTGTGTAACGCGCCGCACTTATAAGCAGGAGGCTACTAAGCATTTAGGAATGGCCCTCTTTCTTCATATTCTAGTTCGTGCAATAGAGTCAGAATATTCCTCTTTCATACTCTAATTCATGCTATGCTGTCGCCCATACGAAAGAAAAGTTATCCTATTTTTTTCCCTTACTCTGGTGTTCCCATATAATGCTCTCAGATTTACTAACAGAAATTTCAGAAGTCACACAAAGGATTGGAGAAGAGCTCCCTGGTTTAAAAATTGTGTCCTCATTCTTATGAGGCGTTCAGTTAAGACAAGAGTAAGATGTGTATTCTTGGATCATTGAATATTGTATGTCAAGTTTTTATCTCTTGTAATCTTGATATCATTGTGTTGTTGAAAACAAAAAGTCTAGTGAAGCCTTGTGGGGCTCTTTCGATTCACTAGCATAGTTGCTTTGTTATTCATTTTATTTTCTTGTTCAAAACATACAAATCAAAGTCTAGTGAAGCCGCGTGAAGCCTATTTCGATTCACTAGCAACTTGCTGTTCATCTTGTTGTTCTTGTGTTTGTTGGAACTATATTTCCACCCAAGGAGTAGTATAAGTTAAAGTGTCGGTATCATGACCTATTGGTAGTGAAATTAGACCAAGAAATTGGTGAAATGAAGTCACAAGTTTAGAGGTCAGAGTGAGGGTGACTTTTGTGTAACTAAATAATTATAGTTGAATAACCATTGATTGAGAATGATTTACCATTTTGTGGTGGTAGACTAATGTGGTAGTACTATTTGTGGATTGTATGGTAGTCCATGGATATTTAAGGTGGTTATAGAAACCCCTTATAGGCTGTGAATAAAAATGGCTAGATTAGCCGTAAGTTGTAAGTATAGACTCATTGTCGAATGAGGAATTTGAAGGTAGTCTAAATGCCTCCTGGGGTAAGTAAGTGTGATGTGACAAAGCCGTATAAGTAGATAAGATTGTTTGAGGTTATAATATAAGATTAACGTTTACCATGTCTATTATGTGAATTTACCCCTTTGACCTTCTTTTCTTTGGTAGTTGTAAACTAGTACTACTTGTGAGAAGTATTGTAGTAGAATTTTGAGGTATTTGGATAGAATGTCCCAATTTAATGGACTATTATATTATGTTGCATTATTCAGTGGTGGAAGATGATTGATGCTAGACTATAGGATTGAATTTAATGTAGAATGTGGATGTAAGAATAGTGGCTTAATATTAATGATGAATGTTTGTGAGAATTGTGTGTAAGGTTGGGTTATAAATCATGTTTAGCACTAGACATTAAGTTTGGACAGTTGATGGCCATGAATATGGATGTGATGATTTTTTGATTAATGATACTAGTTATATGGAAGTGATCTAATAGGCTTGAAAAGTGTATGCAAGAGCTTAAGTTTATTTGATTCGTAATGAAGTATGATGTTGTATGTATGATGTAGAAGTATTCCCAAAGTGATATGGAGTTGCGGCATTTTCTAAGACTATTACATGTTGTATGTGGCTAGTAGTACCATTGAGTTGCTAGGTAGAGAAAGACTAGTTAGATGGTATATGGTGTTCTAAATAGCCAAGTTAATGAGTTTTGATTGATAGTGTTGAGCCTTTTTATATGATCTTGATTCTCATGGTAGAGAGATATAAGTTTGGGGTCGCGATATTGGTAGGATATGACGGAAGTAGTATGGTTCATCGAAGGCTTGGTGATATCCATGTTAAGTGTTAGAAGCTAAGATTGAGTTCTTGAAGGTTGAGCTTATAGAAATAAGAGTTGAAGCGTTAGAGGGTGTGCACTCCTACTATGGGGATTCTTATGAAGATTCTAAGTAAGTAAGTATTCCAGTATTATGGGATGACTATTGGGGCTATAGAATGATAGAGTGTGTCTCGAAAGGTGGTATTAGCCGTGGGTTTTCCACTTCCAGGTGTAGTCATTCGGGTTAAGTTCTATTAATTACGTGTATTGTCGTATTCCAGACCCCAGAGTGTAGTGAGTGTAGTTCAGTTTAGAGTCTAGTAAGGGATCTCTCGAACTTAAGATGATGGCTTAAATCTAAGAGGGAGATGATAGAACAAGTAACTAAGTTAGGCTCTCAGATTCTAGTAGTGATGCCAGTATGACATAGAACATCAGAACATGAGGGTGACACCCAACCCATCCTTATCTAAGTACTTTTCAGTGATCCCGATACCTATTCATGCCTTACGATTCAGTTCCATGGTCATAGTTTATGTTCACGCATATGATTTAGAGTCATGTATTCTTCTATTTCTAAAATGAGGAGTTCCAGTTCATTCAGTAGTCGGAATCATATTCCATATGTTATGAACTTCAAATTGAGGTCAAGCATCTCATGACTCATGTACTCACACTTTATAGTGTGCTCAGTTCCCATAATTCATGTTATACTCTTTATGATTGACGAGATTCAGCTTATATTCACGTATGCCCCAATTCAGATTACTTTGATGAATCCCTGATGTTGATTTGCTATTCCTTCAGCCTCAGTTAAGTGTCAAGTCTCTTATAATATCCTTCCATGCTTCAAGGTCCTATGTTCTAACCTTTTAGTGACTCCTCCTTATGTAATAATAGTGGTGATGAGTAGATGTTTCTTGTTGATGAAAGATCATTGTATGCTTATCTTAGATAAGATCATAAGTGTGGAGTAAGATTTGGGGCCAAGTCTTGAATACATGTGATGGTTAGTGGAAATTGTGTGTGTATGTTCTTGGGATCGCGTGTGGGATTTATATTGATAGTGGCTTAGAGAATGTATGAAGTATGCCTTTATAGGTGTTTGCCTTGAAGTTCAATGTGGTCATAAAGATAGGCTTGAATGACATGCTGGAATTTTAGTGGAGGAACGAAATATGCGCTAGTAAATCCATAGTAAGAGTTCAGAGTTAGTCATTGAAGTGGTAAGACATGTTATGCTTAGGGTGTGATCTTTAAAAAGATATAGAAGGTTGAATCATGTGGTTTAGACTAGTACCGTGGTGTGGCATGTTGTATTTTGTGATTTAGAATTAGGCTTGATCACAGTGAAAGGATTTAAGCTACTTTAGACATTAGTAGAAAGATTTGTCAATGCTTATATGAGAATTATAAGTTTAACCAATGAGTATGGTATTTAAGGAGAATAGTATAGTTAAGGGAGTATTCGAGGAGTGTGCTAATCTTGAAAGTAAGAAGTTGCATCGCCTAAGGCTTGGAAATTTTATCCTAGTTTATGAATTATATGTCCTTATTCCATGCTATAGAGTAGTGTCATTGTGGTGATTACTTTCTTGGATGTCTTGTGTAACTCATGCCCAAGATTTTTTTCTCCCTAATGCTACTTGAACTTCTTTAGAAAGAGTGCTGTAGAGATACTCCAGTTAAGTATAAGTGTCTGGTACAATTCAATCTGTAATTCAGTTTAACAGTCGGGCAGACAAGTTACTGTTGTTTTCCACCTTTTCTCCCAGTCCTAATATCCAAAGTCTCATGTGTATTACCATCCCAAGGTATAATCTATTCCATCCATGTAAATTGTGAATTCAATTCAGTCCAACATCATGTTTTAGATTCAGACATTGTCATGACTCAGTTCATAAGAGTTCAGCGCATAGTCTCAAAAATTTTCCAAGTATTTTAGCTCAGACAGTGTAGTACCCTGGTACGATCTAAATCTTGTTGTCTCATGATTCATACTTTCATAAGTTATCACCCCCATTCAATATGTACAATTTGATCATGATCACTTCAAGAGAATCCTGAACTCTCAGCATGAATCAGCTCCTTAAAGCAAGTAAGAGCAAGTCAGCTCAGAATTCAGTTTCATGATAGAAGTTTAAATGTTTCAGATCAGTATATCCTTTTTTAGAAGACATATCATATCCACATTATTCCATACCTTAAGACTTCAACATTCCCACCCATCATTCGGGGACGAATGATCCTAAGGGGGAGATAATGTAACACCCCGCATTTCGGGTTAGAACAAAAATCGTCATTTCTATGTGTAGATGATTCAAAAGTCATAAATCCTATGCAAATTTGGCATGTTAATGAATTATGTAATATGGTAACCGATTTAAGCATGAGTTGAGATCATAGAGGTCCTTTAACTCAAGGACTAGTTGAAAGTTTTCCTATCGTTCAAGTTTTAATGAGGGTCAAAACTTAGATCAACTTCAATCGACACGTGGACTTGATTGGGATGGAGATAATGTATGATCTTGTGTGTTCTTCTCCCCTCACTAATACTCCTATCTTGGCAAAAACCGGGATTTGGCAGTTGGTGAAAGATTGTAGGGTGTACCACCTAGCTTAGTAGTGATACAATATTGTTGAAAAATTGTTATATTATGCCCATGTGTTTTCGAACTATTTTGTGATAAAGTATTTTATAGAGGCTCTCATCTATATTATATAAAAAAATTATTTTTGTTTTTGGATTACTCTGCGTACCGGTACATCTGTATTGACCCCTCCCTTACCTCTCAGGTTCTGAGGCTCAGTCTAGAGGTCTAGATAAGTAGTAGATAATTCAGACAACAGATCAGATTGTGCAGTGGTGAGCCTTCTCTATTCCAGAAGGCCGGTCCTTTCAGATTATGTCATCTATTACAGTTTTGGTCTACTGGGGGCCTTGTCCCAATTTTCAAATAGTTGTCAGATTTTCATATAGTAGAGATTTCGCAGACTGTTCCAGATGTTGTTTAGTTGATTTCAGATTTCATTCCTTATTGTTAAACTTAATCCAGAGTATGACCATGTTTCCATTTTATATCATAAATTTTCATTTTCTTTTATTGTATGAATGTTGTGCATGACTACCAGATAGAGTAGGACATCCGGACCTTCATGGTTCGGAATGTCCATCACGGCAGGCCCTAGTTTGAGTCGTGACAATGAATAAGTATATTTAGGACCCATTTGAACATATAAATTATTGATTTTATTTAAAAATTATTGTTTTGCTATATATATGACAAATCCAATTTGAAACTATATCTCAATTGTGCAACACAACTTAAAACATATTTTTCTACCCACTTTGACTATCAAATGTGAACAACTATGAATGATCAATACTCACCCTTTTGCATAGAGAATTTGCTTGCGGGAATTGGTCTGTGTTAGGCGTGTAAAAAGAAGAGTCTTTGTAATTCATTTTAGATTTTGAGTTCTTTATCTGAGAAGTAGTTACTCTTGAAGCAATGACAAATAGAGTACACATTTTGTTTGACTCATTTCCTTAATTATTAAAAAAAATGATCGAGGCCTTCCGGGACCCCATATATTGAGGAAGCCTTAGTGCACTAAGTTATCCTTTTAATTTTAATTGTTGGAAAGAAAGAACAGAACTTAATGTGTATAAAGAGAAAAACACAGATGTTGAACTAAGAAGAGAGAGAAGAAAAGCTTTGTTATATTTTTCATTACTTATTGAAATGATCACTACCACATTTATACACAAAATCATAACTGAAAAAACTTAATTAAAGGAGTAAAATAAGTTATGATATCTCTAACATTATTGCCTAAAGATTAGTAGTTGTTATAAAATCAGATTGTGCATGATTGTAGCCTTATTTACCTAAACTTAATTCAACTATAAAGATGTAGGCTGAATTTTAGCAGCTAGTACAACTAAGCTGCTGGTTTGAGGCACTAATCTTAACACTCCTCCTTGACTAATCTAGCTAGAGACTTAGTTAAAATGTCAGCAGTCTGAAAAACAGTTCTGCAGTGCACCATGGTTATGTCTCCATTGTTTTGCACCTCCCTTAAGAAATAAAGCTCGATCTTGAAATATTTTATCTTTCCATGAGAAACAGTATTATTTGTGATTGAAATTGCAGCTTTATTATCCATAAGGATTTCAGTACTCTTCTTTTGTTCTATGTACAAATCTACCAAAAGCTTTCGAATCCAAAGAGCTTGATTTACAGCTAAAGCAGTACCATTTAAAAATGGTGTTTTCTGAGGTCCTCCGGCGTCCGTGTTAACAATTTGCAGCTTATTCTTTGGCCTCCATGATAAATTCTGAAAAGGAAGTCCTTTTTGCTTCCCATACCGACAAGCTTCACAAGCAGGCAAATTATTTTCAAGGCTCAGGAGACCTTCTATTAGTTTATTTTCTTTCATGAAGAGTATGGCATTATAATGATAATGTCCGAGTCTTTTGTGGCATAACTCGAAATCATTTTCCAATCTGACAATTGTTGCTTGCTCCTCGTCCAATAGATTTAAGGAAAAACTCCTTTCTCTCATCTTGACATTGAACATCTCCTTATTATCAGAATCCTTAGTGACACATGTTTTTTCTTTAAACAACACTTTGAACCCATTTTCAAGTAGCTGTCCAATACTTAAGAGGTTTTGATCAAGATCAGGAACAAAGAAAACATCAGTTATAAGTTTCAAACCTGTAGGGCTTTGAATTGCAATTGTTCCTTTGCCTTTTGCGTTAAGATATTCTCCATTTCCAATTTTGACTTTGGAAATAATAGATCTATCTAGCTTTTTAAAGAGCTCATGATCACTGGTCATATGATTTGTGCATCCAATATCAATCAACCAGTTTTTAAAAGTGTTTTTTCTAGAAAAATAAGTTGCTACAAACAATTTCTCTTCTTCATATTGATTTACAACAGCCTTGGCTTCTTCTTGTTGCGTTTGTGACTTACATACCCTCTCCGCATGGCCCAGTTGACCACATTTGTTGCACTTGACATCTAATCTCCATCAATATTTCTATTGAGAGTGATTTGTTTTTTTGTAATGAGGACAGTGCGGATTACTTCCTCCCTGATTGTTGTAATTATTGTCATGCCTTTGCTTCTGATTCATTTTATTTTCCTCGTATGACTTGTTCTATAATTTATCTTGAAAAGCACCTTCAACAGAACCTTGTTTCCTCATTATTCTCCTTTGCTCTAATGCCTACAAAGCATTAACAAGTTCTGCCAAGGTAATGCTCGACAGATCCTTAGAATTCTCTAAAGTAGAGATTGTGGCTTCATGTTTCTCAGGAAGCGTGACAAGAATTTTTTGAACAATCCTTTCATCTGTAAAATCCTTGCCAAACAATCACTTTGTTGGCTAAGTCAAGTAGCTGATATGCATAAGCTTTTATGGTTTCTGATTCTTTCATTCTCTTCATTTCAAATTCCCAAATCAGATTCATCACTTGCATATTTTTGAAATCTTTCGTTTCTTTGGTATTCCTTTTCAAGATACTCCCAAATTTCTACAGCGGACTTCATTTTCATAATTCTGGTAAGAATTGAAGGAGATACCACAGGGAAAAGGAATGCTTTGGCTTTGGCTTTCCTTGTCTTTCTGTCCTTGTGATGTCTCATCTGATTCACTGTTGGATTATCTACAAGAGGAGTTACTTCATAGTCCTCTTCTATTGCTTCCCATAGATCCAGTGCTTTAAGATGAACCATCATTCTAATTGCCCAAGCTTGATAATTCTCACCATTGAAGATGGGTGGAATTAGAAAGCTTGTTTTAGAATTCATTTTCTATAAACTATTTAAGATAACAGTTTAAAGAATGGTTATATAGAAAGAACTTGTGTTTTTTATTCACTCTCTTCTCACAGGTCCATCAAGATGACAATGCTCTAATACCAATTTGTTGGAAAGAAAGAACAGAACTTAATGTGTATAAAGAAAAAAAATAGATGTTGAACTAAGAAGAGAGAGCAGAAAAGCTTTGTTATATTTTTCATTACTTATTTAAATGATCACTGCCACATTTATACACAAAATCATAACTGAAAAAACTTAATTAAAGGAGTAAAATAAGCTATCATATCTCTAACATTATTGCCTAAAGATTAGTAGCTGTTATAAAATCAGATTGTGCATGATTGCAGCCTTATTTACCTTAACTTCATCCAACTTTAAAGCTGTCAGCTGAATTTTAGCAGCTAGTACAGCTAATCTGCAGCTCTCGAGGCACTAATCTTAACATTAATCCTCACAATATAAACATGTATATTAATATGGATATTCTTGAAGGGAAAAAATACAAATCGAAGAAGGATTAGTTTCAAATGTCACAGGTCACAAAACTAAATGTTGTATTGGTAACTCACAAAATTATGTTTTGACTCATTAAAATCTATGAACTAAGCCCGAAAAAGTTTTGCGGCTATTCCACTCTGTTGTGTTGTAATCTCATGAATGGAACTTCCTGACTTTCGGTGCATGAAGCAAATGGGCACTGCACCATGTCAATTTCAGGGTGAGGAGAATCTTGAATAACTCACAGGAAAGTTAAACTTTTGCCATCTAATGATACATTATTGTCACATTAATTAACTAAAAATTTCAGATTGTTATGATAATATTTTAAAAGGAGAATAACATTAAAAATGGAATATCTTTCTTTAACAACTGATATTTTGCATAAAATCAAACAAGGAGCCATAATGATCCAAACTCATATCAAACCAATCGATGAACACCCTAATCCAGTAGAGGATGGTAATTATAAATTTCTCAAACCAGATGTACAGTAAATAAACTCCCTCAACAAAAGCATCACTCCATCTGAATCCAAAAAGAGAAACCAAAACACTTTTATCAGGACCAACCGTAATCAGAATTCAGAAAAAAAATAAAACTCAACAACTACTACTACTATTACTACTCCTCAAACTCAGACAATAGTCATATTCTATGTTGAAGTACCACGAAAAATATTATGTACAAATGTACTCAAGCAATAAAAAACAGAATGGTAGTCAAACACTATCGCATTCAATGTCTATCCGTGTTGAGGACGACCACATTTCAGATTCAAGTTGTAAAACAGATGACTTACTTCGATGGACCATTCATGAACACTTCTATATTCTACAGTTGGCGTCTCCATATTCTCGGTGACATTCTCGGTAGTTGCTCCAGATGTATCAGTTTCTTCAACATGGATAACACTATCCTGAATAAAGTCATCTCGACTAGGACTCAACGTGTTTATGTTGTTTCCTTCTCCTATGCAACAATAAGGTTATTTCTGTATCAAGAAAAGATTTTCGTTTTCTTTCGACAAAATGAATGATATAGTCTATTTATTATGTTGGTATGAAACAATATGTTGCCAATGGATCTAAAACCTTAACAAGTAAAAGTTTCATAAAGAAATATGTTATTTAATTTCTTACCATGTACATCATTAAGTTCAGTGTTCTGTTGTCTAATATTTGCACTAGCTTGCTCATGTTGATGTTGAGATAGTGTATCTAGGTTGAACTCACGCAAGTCTTCGGAATATAAAGAACTTCTGGTTTGATGAAGAGATATAGCTGAATGTTGCCTCTGCTGCAGCCCAGCAAGATACAGATCATACTGAAAGCCGATGATTGAACTTGCATCATTAATTTGCCAAGCTCAAGAAAATATCTGCCTACATACTCGAACATTTTTTCAATTGTATGTACTGTTCTGTTGCGCACACTCAGATCATCCACATTTAAATTTTGGCACATATCCCCTTCATATTCCTATTCAATAAGAAATCCAACCAGTCAAAATATACGATGATGTTATAATACCTTATTACAAATCTTTATTAGGGGCATCAAGAAGTCAGCAAAAAGTAATAAAGTAGAGACGTATAAAGTGTATGCTTCTTTTTCTTCACAAATGATATACCACATCATGCAAGCTAAGAAATTTGAGGTTGTAGGCTTGCCAAAGTAACAAGCCGCATTTTCGGTCTAGAACTTAAACTATCATTCCTACGTGTATCGGCTCCCAAGCCAATGATGCCTATATGAATATAAGTAAGTTGGTCAATTATATAGTGTGGAAACCTATATGTACATGAATTGAGGTCCTAAAGGTCCCCTACCTAAAAGATGAGTTGAGGACATTTGTATCGATAGAGTTTTAGTGGATGCTCTTACTTATGTCAAATTTCAACAACCACTAATCCTAGAATATGATGGGTTAGATGGCCTACTATATATCAACTGAAAGGTATTTGAGTCTTCTTTCCAACGCCACTTGTTTTTCCTTAATCCAATATCAGATAAAAAGTTACGTCCATTTTACCAAAAGGTGTCCGTATGCCAAAGCACGATGGCCAGGATGATGGACCGTCGCACCAGTGACAGCCCGTCGCACCAGACCATCCCCCTTAAGTAGAAAAACTGAAAATTGGTCAATTTATGACGGTTAGGGTGATGGTCAGTCGCGGGAGCGACAGTCCGTCGCCCAAACAAGAACATGAATTTTAAGACTTGCATACATCCTCAATTGTGCATTCTTACAAGTTTATCTATATATGTGCACATGAATTTGTGATTTTCAAAAGAGATGAGGTTGTACACTTTTTTCCTTGCCCAATTATCCATGTGGAAGGTTTTCTATGGTTATGGTATATTTTGGTGTGGCTCTTGTTTTTCAATGGTGGTTGATTGAAAATGATTGAAAAGAGTAACCTTTCTCTTAAAGGTTTAAACAAATTTCATGAATGTGAATGCTTAACTAGAGCACCATGCTTGCTAAAAGAGTTTTATTATGTGCTTATGAAAGAGTTGGACACCGTATTTTAAGTCTTTAAAAGAGAGTATTTTGCATAAGTTTCGTGTGTTTTTGAAATAAGAGCTTTCATGTGATATGCAAATCTTTTGGTGGTCATTAACATACTTTTGAACGAGAAGGGTTATGGATTTGATATGATATGTTATGGCTTGCAAGTCTAGGTATGACGGTACCTATTATGAAGTGCCCTTGACATGAAAACAATGAACATTTTTAAGAATGAAGCATGATTTTAAAGGACTAAAATTAGGATTAAAGAGAGTTAGAGGGTTACCCGAAGAAGGCATTTGAGTGTAACGGCTCATTGCTGGAAACCGAGTTTTGCCAGCTTGGGAGACATGATTGGCAGTTGCCAATGTTTACTTGTCCGCGGGCACTGGTATACTAGAATAGTATGTAGGACCCCTATCCTTGCGGCAAACTTGGATTAGGGGGCTTGGCCAAAGAGTTAATGGCTGATTTCATATAGCCCGTGGGATTTTAGGAATGTAGGGTGTACCATCTAGCTCAGAAGTAATTAAGGAGTGGAGTCCATGTGTCACAAGAATGTTTTGAAGCTCAATTTATTATATCCATGTGTTTTAATCTCTACTATGTTTAACTTATTTTCATTAGCTCTTGATTCTTTTATATGAAGTGTATATATATTGTTTTTGGACTGTTCTACGTACAAATACATTTCAAGTATTGACCGTCCTTGTGATGGTTGCATTGTCTCATAATGTAGGGTTTGAGGCACAATCACGCAGTCCAGTTCTGAAGCAGTAGATTGCTCCAAAAGTTTAGAGTCAGTGAGCCTCCATTACTTCGGAAGACATTTTATCCAAATGTTTGTTTCAGTTAGTTTTATGGTACGGACGGTGGCTTTGTCCCGGCTTAGAATGACTAGTATTTTCAGTAGAGGCTTTGTAGATTGGTTTAGAATGGATTTGGGTTTTCCTATGAATTGATGTCCTGAATTATTAAATTTGATTATGGGATTGTTATGCTTCAGTTATCTTTCGCAATTTATTTCTTGTGAGTTATGCTTATGATAGTATGCTAAGGAGTCTTTCGGGCCTTCGTGGTTCGGGATGCCCGTCTCGGCCAGGGCCTTGGCTCGGGACGTGACAGCCATAGAATCTCTTTAACTAGTTCCTGACAATGAACATTCTCCACTTCAATATTAAAAAGGAATAGAAAAGCAGTTAATCAAACAAATATCTGTATCTAGCACTTACAGTAAAGAGCTGTGAAGTTTTGTTTATAAGCGCAGTCCTAGTGCACGATAGTAGTCTTGCTAATTGTTCAACATCTGGAATTCCTTGGAAAGGAGCAGATGGATTGAATGCACTTCCAAGTACCTCATTCATATTTGCCCCTGATGTTAGAAAATGGATAGCAAATATGACCAGTAGATCCACATACCTCTAAGTTGAGAGGAAAAGATAAAAGAGCAAGAGAACTCACTGTTTAAAGCACATTCTCATCTTATCCTATTGAGATATAGCGACAATAATGTTTCTGTAGCGTCAGGGATCAGCTGCAACAACCAGACTTAGACAAATTAAAAATCTAAAGAAAGTTCTATTGAGACAGCATTTTAAATGACAGCATAACTGTGGGCAACCAGACTTGTACTATTAAGAACTATAAGGATTATTGGTATGATAATATGTAAATGAACCTTCTGCAATTTGTATCAACTTGCCAGTTGAGTACCTATGGATATCCCATCAATGCTCATGCTATGGCTAGCAACTGAGGTACATGAAATGCAAAATGTATAAGTAACTGAGCAGAAACGTAAAGACACAGTATAAATTTGTTCAGCTAGAATCTAGAGAACTGCTGACGTGCATGCCAAATTAGTTAAAAAGTAACATGAATTGATATCACGATGCAAAAGAACCACAAATGTCACCTTAATATGTTTGGATAATATTACTATAACAACACAAAATGAAAGAGATAGTCTGTCAATTTATTATTTTGGTATGAAACAAGTTGGTTTTGGAACTAAAACATCAACAAGAATAAGTCTCAAGAAAGGAATATATTATTAAATTTCTTATCATGTGCATCCGTAAGTTCAGTGTTGTTTTGTTGTCTAAATGTTTGTACTTGGTTGCTCATGTTGATATTGGGAAGGCATATTTCGGGAAAGCTCAGTCAGTTCTTCGACAGAAAAAGAACTTCTGGTTTGATGAAGATAAATAGCTGAATGTTGCCTCGGATGCAGCCCAGCAAGATACAAATCATACAGAATATCAATCAGTCTATGTTGAACTGGTATAATTGTGCGTCGAAGTTCAAGAAAATATCCACCTACATATTCGAACATCTTTTGGATTGTCTGAATACGTTAAGATCATCCACATTTAGATTTTGGTGCAGATCGCCTTCAAATTCCTATTACAACAGAATACACTATTACAAGTCCTTCTTTAGAACTTATAGAAGACAGACAAAACTAAGAAAAGAACTGTAGATGAGTATAACATGTACGCTTTTTTTTGTTAATTATTGAAATAAGACGTCGTGCACGTCAAAAAAATTGGTGTCCATAAGCTCGCCACAGAATCACTAAGCACTAGTTCCGGGCAACAAATTTCCACTTCAATAGATAAAGAATTGGAAAGCAGTTAATCAAAAAGATAAGTGGAGCTAGCACTAACAAGAAAAAGCTGTGAAGTTCGATTTATAAGCATATTCCTAGTGGATAACAGCAGTATTGCTAGTAGTTCAACTTGTGGAATGCTTTGTGAAGGAGTGGACAGATAGAATGCAATTCGCGTACCTCGTTCATATTGTTTTCTGTTCCTAATTAAAGAAGAGCCATAATACATAAATATGATCCTAAACTTGACACCAAATTATAACTTTGACCTTAAACTTTGATAGTGTCAAATAGAACCTTTAACTATTCAAAACCTGAATAAATATGACCTCCGATTTTGCAACCCCATGCCTGAGTTTCACTCGCGCCTACGTGGAAAGCTCATTCAATCACACAGTGCCACGTCGTTAAAAGGGCTAACTTGGAGGGAGGTCATATTTGTGCAGTTTTGAATAATAAATGGTCATATTTTGTGCACAGTTTTGCTTTTTGTATTAAAACGGCCACTAGCAGGGATCGAACTCGTGCAGTAGGCTGAAGGAAGTGCCCAAGAAGAGCAAATAACACCACTGAGCTATCTAAGTGCCTTGTTTCATGTGGTTCAACATTAATATACGTACATAAATATAGATTTTCTACCGTATATATACAACGTAATTTTTTACCGAGGGGGTTCGGGTGAACCCCATGGAAACCACTTAGGTCTGCCCTTGCGTTAATTTAATAACGTTTTGATAACGTTAATTTAATACTAACATTTTAATAACGTTAATTTAATATACTGCTACTATCCTTAATAACAATTTGAATAACGTTTTATTAAAACTATAATTTTTTTTATTATTACTAAAGTTTCATCTTTAATTTAATATTTAAATAAATTATATTTAGATATATTATATAACATAAATTTGTCATTTGCTTTATAATATATATACATACCCGCGCGATTTTTTTGTATGAGACTGACCCACCTAATTAATAAATACTCAATATTGCTCTTTTTCCGCAATGACAAAAGATATTAGATGTCATTTTCATCTCTGAGCCAAAAATAATGAAAAAATAATAGTGAAAAGTCATTTAAAGGTCATATTTGTGCACTTTTGAATAATTAAAAGTCATATTTGTGCACTGTCTAAGTTTAAGGTTAAAGTTATAATTTGGTGTCAAGTTTAGGGTTATATTTATATATTTTGCCCTTAGATTTTACGCTGGTCGCGCCCAGTTTTACGTGTTGAGCACTCGTTTTGCCACGTAGGATCGGAGGTCATATTTGTACAGTTTTGTATAGTTAAAGGTCATATTTGTGCACTGTTACAGTTTAAGATCAAAGTTATAATTTGATGTCAAGTTTAGAGTCATATTTATGTATTATGCTAAAGAAAATGAAGAGCAAATATAAACTTACAGTTCCACATACCTCTTAAGTGATAGGAAAAGAACTGACCATTTACATCATATTCTTGTCTGATCGTATTGAGATATTGCGACAACAACATTTCTGTGGCGTTAAGGATTTCCTGCAACAACCAGACTTAACTAATTGACAGCATAACTGTAGGCAACCAAACTTTTTCGAATAGGAAATATCAGTATGATCGATATGATAATATGCGTCAACTTACCCATTGAGTATGTGCAACATCCCATAAGTACCTGTGCTATGGCTTCCACCTGAGTTTGAGCTAGAGATAGTAACTGCTAGTTCAAATAGTACATGCTGAGTTAACTGAACATAAATGTAAAGATACAAAGTATAATATATTCTTCTGGAATCTAGAGACCCGATGACGTTCATATCATATTCAGTAAAAATTAATATGAATTGGGATATTTTCTTTTGTTCATGGCTAGAACGTATCCAAAAACACGAATTGTGTTAGGAAAGACGGGCACACAATCAAAGAGCCCGATGGGGTAGCAGCGGAAAATACCAAGACTAAACTTTCTCTTTCAACTTGAACCAAGAGGAGACAAGCAAACCAAGCAAAACAAAGTAATATGGTAGCAAATGAATTACCACACAAATCAAATTTACGTGGAAAACCCTTCGGTGGGAAGAGTAAAAAAACCACGGGACTAAATCTCCACTATAATCACCAAAGAGTTACAATATTGTCCTCCAAAATGGCCACCAAACAACTACCAAACAACAAGAAACAATACATAAACCACAACACCAAACACTAGAGAAATAAAGGAGTGAAAGCACCAAAAAATGCAGCTACTGTTCGGGAACGAAGAACAGGAGCTACAGGCCACCAAATCTATCTCCGTCGGTTCCTACTCAAATATTGAGATGAGAGGAACAAGCAGTCCAAAAATCAGCTCAATCGGACAAAAAACGAAGCTGAAATTGCAATTTGAAGTTGACAGCTGTGGCAGAAATTTAGGTGTGAAAATCAGCTTTGTTTTTCTCTCTTTGGCTGCTGAAAACTCTCTTTTTGTGATGGTGAATAAGATCTAAAAAGATCAATATATATTCCCCATAGTAATGGGCCTATGGGCAAAAGTGGGTTGGTTCAAATTGGGCTTCATTTATCCACATAGGAAGGAAAAAAGACTTAATAACCCAACAATTTCCTCCCTCCCAACTATGTGGAGGAGACCGCCATCCCGACGATCATGCAACAATCTTCAAACTTTCCTCTTGGCAAAGTTTTAGTCATCATGTCGGAACCATTATCATCCGTATGAATCTTCTCAAGTTCAAGCAACTTAGAATCCAACACATCTCGAATCCAATGGTATCTCACATCAATGTGTTTAGACCGACCATGAAATGTAGAATTCTTGCCAAGATGTATGGAACTTTGACCGTCGCAACGAAGCACATACCTCTCTTGTGCACAATGAAGTTCCCCCAAGAATATCTTCATCCAAAGTAATTCTTTACATGCTTCAACGGCAGCAATAAGCTCAGTTTCTGTAGTAGATAGAGCAACACATTTTTGCAACCTAGATTGCCAAGACACAGCACCCCCTGCAAAAGTAACCAAATACCCTGAAGTAGACTTGCAAGTATCAACATCACCGGCCATATCTAAATCCGTATAACCACACAGACTAGGCTTCCCTGTACCAAAACACAAACTCAGACTAGAAGTGCCACAAAGATATCTCATAATCCACTTCACAGCATTCCAATGTCCTCTTCCCGAATTAGAAACAAAACAACTAACAATATCAACAGTATGAGCAATATCCGGTCTTGTGAAAACCATTGCATACATCAAACTACCAACAACTGAAGCATAAGGAACTTTCTTCATATCTTCCTTCTCATCATCACTGAAAGGACACTGCTTCGTGCTCAACTTGAAGTGCATAGCTAAAGGTGTACTGAAAACCTTAGCCTTGTCCATGTTAAACCTTCGAAGTACTTTCTGAATGTACTTCTCTTGTGATAACCACAACTTCTTGGCCTTTCTTTCACAAACAATCTGCATCCCAAGAATCTGCTTTGCTGGTCCTAAGTCTTTCATAAAAAAAGACTTACTCAACTTTTACTTCTACTTTTGAATCCTGCAAGTATTATGACCAAAAACAAGCATGTCATCAACATAAAGCAACACAATAATAAAGTCACCATCAGAGAATTTTTGCACAAAAACACAATGGTCTGAAGTAGTCTTCTGGAAGCCCTGCTGACTCATAAAGGAACCAAACTTCTTGTACCACTGCCTAGGAGCTTATTTCAAACCATACAAGCTCTTTTTTAATTTGTAAACATAATTCTCTTTTCCCTTGACTTCAAAACCTTCAGGTTACTCCATATAAATTTCTTCATCTAAGTCACCATGGAGAAAAACAATTTTAACATCCATTTAGTCAACCTCTAAATCTAGACTTGCAGCTAAGACTAGAACCATACGAATGGATGACATCTTTACAACCGGATGAAATATCTCTTCAAAATCAACTCCCTTTTTCTGGTTAAATCCCTTTACAACCAATCTAGATTTGTACCGTGGAATTGGATTACCATCTTCATGCTTCACCCGAAAAACCCACCTATTATTCAAAGATTTTCCGTCTTTAGGCAGCTTAACCAAATCAAAGGTATGATTATTTTGCAAAAATTTAATTTCATCTTCCATAGCATCAAACCACTTTTCTTTTTCTTTACTTTCCATGGCCTCATTAAGACTCTCAGGTTCTCTCCTGTCAGTCAAGAGTACATACTCAATGTGAGAATAACGAGATAAAGGTATTTTCTCTCTTGTAGATCATCTGAGAGAACTCTCTGGAGTATCAACAACTGGTTGCTGATCAACCATATCAACTTGCACTGGAGCATCAACAACTTCTTGATGGTCATTCTGAACATGATCATCATCTTCATTATCAACTTGATTTTCATTATCATGAAGATTTTCTCCAGGAGCAGTAGTTAAAGAAACTGGATCAACATCAACTAGGCTCTCACTACTCTGAGAATCAACCTTCTCAGCTTTGTCAAAATCTTCAATTGTTTGGTCTTCAAAGAACACAACATTGCGGATTCTAACAAGTTTCTTCTCCACTAGATCATAGAAACGATAGCCAAATTCATCTTGACCATAACCAATGAAGATACACTGTCTAGTTTTAACACCCAACTTTGACCTTTCATCCTTAGGAACATGAACAAAAGATTTACACCCAAAGACTCTAAGATGATCATAAAAAGTATTCTTACCAGACCAAACTCTGTCAGGGACATCACCATTCAATGCAACAGTAGGAGATAAATTGATAACATAAACGGCCGAATTAAGTGCTTCTGCCCAAAAGGAATCTGACAGCTTAGCATCTGAAAACATACATCTAACCCTCTCAACTAGTGTTCTGTTCATCCTCTCTGCTAAGACATTCAACTGAGGAGTCTTTGGAGAAGTTTTCTGATGCCGAATACCCTGCTCTCTGCAATATCTATCAAAAGGACCAATATACAACCACCATTATCTGAACGAATGCATTTCAATTTCTTCCTTGTTTGTCTTTCAACTAAGGCCTGAAAATTTTAGAACACATCAAGTACTTGATCCTTGGACGTCAAAGGAAATACCCAGAGTTTGTGTGAATGATCATCAATAAAAGTCACAAAGTAAAGTGAGCCACTATGAGACCTTACTTTAAAAGGACCACACAAATCAGAATGCACCAACTCCAGCAAATCAAGCTTTCTTGAAGACGGATGACTCTAAAAAGAAACTCTTTTCTGTTTACCGGCTAAGCAATGAACACATTTCTTCAAGTTTGCTTGTTTTACTCCAGAAAGCAAATTTTTCTTAGCCAAACTATCAATCCTTTTCTCACTCATATGACTTAACCTTCTATGACATAACTCTGATGAAGTATTATTCTTTACCAAGTTTATCAAGCCTCTAGAAGTAGAGCCCTAAAATACGTACAAGTTAGACAACTTATCACCTCGAGCCACAATCATCGAACCTCTAGTAAGCTTCCACTGGCCAGCACCAAGGGTATTAACATAACCCTCATCATCAAGACTTCCTACAGAAATCAAATTCAGTCGAACATCTGGAGTATGTTTGACATTGTTGAGAACTAGTTTGGAACCATTGTTACTTTCCAAACAAATCATGCTAATTCTAAGTACTTTAATTTCATCATTATTGCCCATTTTCAACATCCCAAAATTACCTAGAGTATAAGAAAAAAATAATTCCTTCTTTGGCGTAACATTAGAAGTAGCACCAAAACCCACAAACCAGCTAGACTCATCGTGAATAACATTAATGTCATTCTCACCACAAGAAACATGAAGATCATCATTAGCAATAATAGCAACACGATTTTCATTATTGCCTTCCTTCTTTTGCCGTCTTATATCTCTCTTATGCTTGTAACAATATTGCATGATATGCCTCTTTTTGTTGCAATAGTCACATGTAACATTCTTGAATTTGGACCTTGACTTGCTTCTACTTTTATCTCTATTATTTGAATCTCTGGACTTGTTTCACTCCCTCTCTTCAGTAACCAAAACATCAGAGTATGGAGATAAAGAAGATGAGGCCTGAGATCTTCTTCTCATCTCTTCATTCAAGATACCACTCTTAACATATTCCATAGTTACAATACCACAGGGAGCAGAATTAGTCAGAGAAACTTGAAGAGTTTCCCAAAGAAGCCAAAGTCCCTGAATTTCTTTATCGAACTTTACACCCATTCCGAACAGCTGTCAAGGACACCCTAAAAATTATTAATATGATCAGAAATAGGACTGCCCTTTTCATTCCTGATATTCATCAATTGCTTAAGCAGGAACAACTTGTTATTGCCAGTTTTCGAAGCATAAAGTGTCTTGAGCTTGTCCTACAAACTTCTAGCATGTGTCTCATTCACAATATGATTTTTAACATTATCTTTAACCCATTGTCTGATATAACCACAAACCTGTAAGTGCTCAAATTCTCAATCCTCATATGTCATGGATTCAGGTTTAGTAGATGCAAACATAGGTAGATACATTTTCTTGACAAATAGAAGATCTTTCATCTTGCTTTTCCAAGTATGATAGTTACTACCATTCAAAAACACCATCTTGCTCATATTTTTCTCCATCATTCAAATCGACAATCAACAACAACCAACGCTCTGATACCAATTGTTAGGAAAGATGGGCACACAATCAAAGAGCCCGATGGGGTAGCAATGGAAAATACCCAAGACTAAACTTTCCATTTCAGCTTGAACCAAGAGGATACAAGAAAACCAAGCAAAACAAAGTAATATGACAACAAATGAATTACCACACAAATGCGATAGGGCAAGAATAAAGGCAATCACATAAGACACCAAATTTACGTGAAAAATCCTTTGGTGTGAAGAGTAAAAAACAACGGGACCAAACCTCCACTATTGTCACGACCCAGCCCGAGGCCCTGGCCATGAAGGGCATCCCGAACCACACAGGCGCGAGATACCCCTGCCACTCCCCAACCCACTAGTGATATTGTCCGCTCTGGGCCCAGGCCCGCACGGCTTTAAAACGCGTCACTAGGGAGTAAGGATTTCTCACTTATATACCCAGGATCCCTCCTGTGTTTTACTGAGACTCCTTCCTAAGTTAGGGTGTCACATACACCCCCCTTATGGACTCAGCGTCCTCGCTGAGGTTTGCCCCACTGAATGGGATTCACCTACACTCAGAACTGAGGTTTGGCCCGCCTTACCGAGATTTACCTACACTTAGTTTAAACTCTAGCCCATATCGATAGGGACGACACAGAAGCGGCTCTGATACCATTCTGTCATGACCCGGCCCGAGGCCCTGGCCGCGACGGGCATCCCGAACCACATAGGCGCGAGATACCCCTGCCACTCCCCAACCCGCTAGTGATATTGTCCGATCTGGGCCCAGTCCTGTACGGCTTTAAAATGCATCACTAGAGAGTAAGGATTTCTCACTTATATACCCAGCATCCCTCTTGTGTTTTGCTGATGTAGGACTCCTTCCTAAGTTGGGGTGTCACAACTATAATCACCAAAGAGTTACAATATTGTCCTCCAAAATGACCACCAAACAAGTACCAAACAACAAGAAATAATACATAAACCACAACACTAAACACTAGAGAAATAAAGAGTGAAAGCACCAAAAAATGTAGCTATTGTTCGGAAATGAAGAACAGGAGCTATAGGCCACCAAATCAAGATCCATCAGTTCCTAATCAGATATTGAGATGAGAGGAACAAGAATTCCAAAAATTAGCTCAATCGGAAAAGAAAAGAAGCGGAAATTGCAATTTGAAGTTGACAGCTGTGGCTGAAATTTAGGTGCGAAAATCAGCTTTGTTTTTCTCTCTTTGGTTGCTGAAAACTCTCTTTTTGTGATGGTGAATAAGACCCAAAAAGATCAATATATATGCCCAATAGTAATAGACCTATGGGCAAAAGCGAGTTGGTCCAAATTGGGCTTCATTTATCCACATAGGAAGGGAAAAAGACCCAATAACCCAACAAATTGAACCTGGGTGACTAGATGAACTATCATTAGATGACATGTCCGGGATGGTGCAAACCAGATGCAAAGCATATCCATGTTCAACATCTAAGTAGTTTTAATTCTCCAATGCAGAATAAGAAAAAACAAATATAATAGCAAAGAGACAAAATTAACTTAGACAAAATATAATAGTCTAGACTTAACAAATTTGCTCCATTTTATTTGAGATCTAGCCACTTGGTGGAGCCGTATAAACGGAAAGATACAATTTATTAAAGATCCAATTAAGTTAATTTTTAGGTCTTGTGATTATATGTACATATAAAATAGAAAAATTCCATTACTTTGGAGCTAGTTAAGAATCTGATGTCAACTTTCAATGCACGTATCTTGCTTTCTCACACACAAATAAGTACACACATATCTTGATTTTTCTCATGTAAAGAAAAATCAATCTTAATGATTATTTATACCTAAAAGAGCAAGAAAAACTTGCACAAAAATGGATTCATGATTTCTACTTAATGGATTCTGGATTTTAAAATAATGGCTCAGCTGCCATTAACTGGATACTATATTTAATATTTTCCCATATTTAGTATACTTTTGTAACACCTCGGCCTTTCCGACGCTTTAATAGTGCATGAAACAGGCCCATAATACCCCTAGATCTAAGACAAATCACTTTAAGGTGAGTTAGAATGGCTTTGGGACATTTTTAGATGAGTTTAGAGGGTATGCAATGCGAGGGGGACATCACACAATGGCCTCGCGCCGCGAGGGCCTCCATGAGAAGGAGTCATGCCGTAAAGTAAGGCCTTCGCGATGGGGGTCGCGCTGCAAAGGCTCCCTTGTGCGTTTGGGGTCGCGTCATGCCCTACGCCCGTTACCCGATGGGTATTGCAACTTTGAGGGTATTCATGAGAGATATTTTGGTCCTTATACACCTAAAATCATCCCCTAATATTCTATTACGTTCATTGTAAGTGGGGATAACCCTAAATTAGCACGAAAACACTGTCAAGTCCTATCCAAGTCAAGAATTGAGAAGAAAGGATGTAGGAGAACCCAAGGGTAAACTTTGATTCAAATTCTCTCTATTAAAGGTATATAGAATGACCTAAATCTTATGGGGTTTGACTTACAATCGTTTAATCTCTCTTAAAAGGTGAAGTTAGGAGATTTTGTTTAATTACAAGAGCATGAACTACAAGATTTTCACTTTAACCTCAATTATGTTTTGGGACAAATTACATGTTTTTAGACTTATTTGATGTTATATGAACCCATGTTATGATTCTTATGATGTTTTCAATACAATGATATTTAAAAGTTATTTTCTTTGGCCATTTCTATATACCAATACATTCCAAGTATTGACGGTCCTTGGATGGCTGCATTGTCTCAAAATGTAGGTTCTAAGGCTTAGTCCGACATCCAATTAAGAAGTATACCTTCTTCGGAATTCAGAGTCGGTGAGCCTCCCTTGTTCGGAAATGCGATTATTCATATGTTGGTTTCTTTCAGTTTCATGGTCCGGTCGGGGGCCTTATCCCAGTTTAGACAGATTAGTGCTCAACAAAGTTTTCGTAGACAGGATTTCGGTTTATGTTTTGATGAAGTGATGTTTTAAATTTGATTTTGAGCCTTTCCCCTGTTTCAGTTTATCTTTCTCTTTACATCTATGATTTATGCTTATGCTAAGGGGTATCTCTGGGACTTTGTGGTTTGGGATACCCATTGCGGCCTGGGCCTCGGATCGGGTTGTGACAACTTCTAAATTCAAATACACTCTTTGATCATGAGTCCCTAATTAAAGGCTCAATGCTATCACAAAAATGAGCACAGTTCATATCATATGTGATTCTATAAGATGCATAATGCCTTTCAAATCATTTAAAACATTTTCTTAAGCACTCAACAAACAGAAAATGTCTAAAGTAAATTTAAACACACACGTCTTGATCATCCAAATAATTAACGGCATTCCCATACATTAATTTTTGTAGGGGGGGAGGGGATTACATAAGCTAAATGGCAGGGTCTTGTTTCCAACTCATAAAGCAAAGATACAGTGTTATAAATCAAGACTTCAAAAACTTTAAAAAAATGAGATCGAATTTGATAGATGATACAAGAGAGACCAAGAAGACATGAAACATACACCAAAACAGTCCACAAGTTTGAAGAACCGAGGACCCCTTTGGTGACCACTCTCTGATTCACTACCAACAACAAGAATACAAGATATAATGGTGTATTTGACACCAAAACAGACAACCCAAACTAATGTAACAACAATAAGAAGGTGAACAACACAATAAGATTTCAACAATAGAACAATTACAAGGTTACACAACACGAACACTACCAACGGTTACAACAAAATAAAGATAGAAAGATGGACAAATGGAGGTATAATATTAAGAACCCAAGAACATATGACACTCTTGGACCCTTAACACTAAAAACTACAATCACCTATCTCTTATAATTGATACAAGAGAGGCATCCACCACCCAAGCACCAATGTATCAAGCAATGCAACACACAAGTGATTCCATACTTGTATATGACCCTAGTTACGATTTTGGGAATCTCTCTCTTTAAGAGGAGTGTTCTCAATATCATTAAGAAACTAAAGAAATAAACCCTACAATGTTCTATTTATACTACATTACAATAATAGACAAAATGACAAAAGGGCCATTTAGTGACTAGTCTACAAAAATACTCAAAAAGTGTCATGATCATAATCATACTTGTATCATCCTCTCCATCTTGAGAGGAATTTGACCACAAATTCACGGGCTCACCTCTTTTACAAAGGCACTTCACAATCTTCTTCTTGAGGCTACATATCTTCGCCATACTCTTTATTTTGCACTTCGGCTTCTTTTTGCTCTCCATCTTGTGGTTTTCTATTATTCTTAACTGATTTAATGTCCACCTCTTCTCCAAGATAGTACAATCTACCCTCCCTTAGGATTATATTCTTTCGGTTTGGGAACTCACTAGCCTTGTGCCCCCACCCTTGACACTTGAAGCATTGAAACCCCTTGGGATTGAAAGTAGAATTCAATTTACCTTCATACCTTGGAGAATGTTTTTGGACAGCCTTGGTGGCCTCGGGTTAGGCAGCCATGAATGAGTTCTTTTTTATCTCCCTCTCAATCTATAAAGCCGCGTGGAAGATGCCATCTATGGTGTTGAATTTGTGAAGAGTCATCTGAGTGGAGATGTCCTTGTTTAACCTAACCCTGAAGCGCACAATGTCATGACTTACTTGCTCGCCTCAGTGGTCAAGTTTCAACATCAATTGTTGAAATTCATCATAGTAAGTCATGACACTCTTGCTCCATTGCCTCAAATTGTATAATTTGGCAAGGATCTCATGCCTATAAGTCTCGGGAAATTACCTTTGCCGTATAAGGCTCTTCAACCGAAACCAAGGAGGAGGTTGTCCCCCAATCATCTCATTCCTAAATTGCTTAATATACTCCCACCATGTATTAGCATACCCTTCAAAGTGTGCTATATAATAGCAACTTTTATTTTCTTCGGTGATATCATTAAGTTGGAAGATCTTGTCACAGACGACTCCCATGCAAGGTAGGCTTCGGGATCACTCTCACCTTTGAAAACGGGAAGGCTCACTTTGATGGAATGGAGAACTACATCTCGGTTTGGGTGGCCATCTCTCACCTCTCGGACTAACTTCCCATGTCTACCCCTCATTCTTTATTCCCTAAAGTAAACATCATCATACTGCCCATAACCATCATGTTTTCCTCCCCTACCATAGCACTCAACAGGAATGGGTCTATTTAGGTTAAGTGGATCTTATAGTGTTGGGATTGGATTTGGATAGTGAGGTCTTTGGTCAAGTTGAGTTTGGATGAGAGGGTTTGGGTTTGGTGGTAGTATCTGGGTTCCAAGCCCTTCTTGTTGGACTTTGTGGAGAGGAGGATGGTTTGGTCTATCTTGTTCTCGGCTTCGGGAATAAAGATTGGTTGGATTTGTTGCAATTGGTGGATATAGCATTTGGTGCAAGGTCTCAGGAGTATTAGTTGGGGAATTGTTTTGAGGGGTGGAAGGTTGACTACTTTGGCTTTCCACACGTTCTAATCTCCCACTCATTAATGCCACATCCGTATCTAATTTCTCAAGACTCACATTCAACCTATCCACACCCCGGGACATAGTTTCAAGGAGAGCCAAAATGAGATTGATGGCATTATTGTCGATTGTTTGAGCATTTGAAGCCTCGGGTTCCATTGTGGTTGTACCAAAAATAACACTTCAAGTTAAGGTCCAACAAGACACCCAATCAGTATATAATGTGACACACAATAATACAACACAAATCCTATAAAACAAAACACACGTTAGTTTAAAACAACCACCCACAACGAGATCCCACCTTCAAGTTTCTTCAAACTCAAGCTCAACAATGGTGGATGGCTCAAATCACCTCCACTTTATCTCAAATTCTAGTGTTAGAGAACACAAATCTAACACTATAAACACAAGAAAAATACAAAATAAAAAAGTCAAAATTTGACCTAGGGTCAAAAACGGGTGTAGTATTTTTTTGGGAATTTTCGATTTTGACACTTCTTTTTTACTCGGATTTTCAATTTCTAGACTCTAATAGTATTATTGAACAAGGATCTAACACAAGAAACACACAAAAATCAAGTCTCAAAAATAGAAAAACCCTGAAAACATGAATAGTAACTTTTTTCTTTTTTCTTCTTTTTCACTTTTTTTTTAATTTTCAAGATAACAATTCCAAAATTGATTTTGTTAACCTTGATTTGATACCAAATAATACAAAAGAGACCAATAAGACACAAAACATACACCAAAATAGTCCACAAGTTTGAAGAACCGAGGACCCTTTGGTGACCACTCTCGGATTCACTACCAACAACAAGAATACAAGATAAATGGTATATTGACACCGAAACAGCCAACCCAAACTAATGTAACAACAAGAAGAAGGTGAACAACACAATAAGATTTCAACAATAGAATAATTACAAGATTACACAATAAGAACACTACCAACAGTTACAAAAAATAAAGATAGAAAGATAGACAAATGGAGGTATAATCTTAAGAACCCAAGAACATATGACACTCTTGGACCCTTAACACTACAAACAATAATCACCTATCTCTTATATTTGACACAAGAGAGGCGTCACCACCCAAGCACCAATGTATCAAGCAATGTAACACACAAGTGATTCCACACTTGTATATGACCCTAGTTATGGTTTTGGGACTTTCTCTCTCTAAGAGGAGTGTTATCTTGATATCATTAAGAAACTAAATAAATAAACCCTACAATGCTCAATTTATACTACATTACAACAATAGACAAAATAACAAAAGGGCCCTTTAGTGACTAGTCTACAAAAATACTCAAAAAGTGTCATGATCATGAACATACTTGTATCATCCTCTCCATCTTGAGAGGAATTTAACCACAAATTCA
>NW_025893537.1:483762-536513 GCF_002878395.1 Capsicum annuum
AATATACATATGTATATGGTCACAATATCGCCCCTAAAATAATAATAATAAAAAATTAGAAAGAATATGAATGCGAATACGATTATCAAAAGATATTTTTTGTGAATTTAATTATATTTAATGAATTATGATATAAAAATAGATTCCCTTTTTATTTAAAATAGAGATAAAAAAATATCTTATTTTTATTTAATTTTTGAAAATTATTTAGGGCCAAGACGCATCGAAAAATTAATCAGAGGAAAAAGGACGAGTCAAAATTGGGTGTCAACAGTTGCCCCTGAGTGATTGAAGATTTGTGTGAAAATCTTTGGGCAATCACGTTGACGTTACCAATTTTGTCTCGGGCAAAACAAAGTGTTTGGAAGATTATGGTCGGGCTCTAGTTTTCGAGTTGCCTACATATCTTGCGTTTCATGAGAAATCATACCATTTGTAGTTCGAATTGTCACAAAGTTTAATGAATATCAAAATTTGCCCCAGTATAGGATTATGGTAACACGGGTTTCTTCGAGAAGGATAATAAAGATTTCAGCACGAACAAAAATGGGGACGGGTGCAAGTCTCGAAATTGACTATTCAAAATAGCTTGGGATAAGGAGACGTTGGATAAAAATATTTGTTGAGGATCTTGAGAGAAGAAGGAATTGTGGATTTTCAAAAATTGTCCTAGTGTCGGATTAGGACGACACTGGGCGATGACACTGAGGAAAAAAGCGATGACTAGGCCGAATCGAGTTAAGTTTCTTTGCCAGAATCCTTGACGTAGTTACGGATGCTTGATATTCTACAAGCTTTCCCAAGTTTGCTGTTAAGAGGGTAGTTCCACATTTTGATGTATGTCTTATTATTGCAAATTGTGTTTCCTGTCAAAAATAAAACTCGTGGTAAAATTACCAGTAGAATAAAAATATGAAATATATAAGAAAATTTAAGGTAGGAATGTAGCCGCTCGGCATATGCAGGTGTTGTAATGAAGCATCCGGTTGTCTTCAGAAGTTTTAAAGTTTAATGAAGTCTCCGCTTGTCTACGGGACTGAATGATGTCTCTAGTTATCTTCAGAGAGGGCATGACGTCTCCAGTTATTTTTGAAGACTTGATGATCAATGATGTCTGTAAGATTCAAGGTAAAGTCGTTACAGTAGGTAAAGTAATTTAAAGGAATTAGCAAAGTAGAAAGTAAAGTAAGAGTGTAGCCGCTCGACTTATGTTGGTGATGTAATGAAGTTTCTGGTTGTCGTCGAAACCTTTAATGTAAACTGAGGCCGTTGTTTGTCTCCAGGGACTCAATGATGTCTTTCGATTGTCTTCGGAGATTTAATGATGCATGATGTCTATAGTTGTCTATGAAGACTTAATGATGATGGTTTCTACGATTGTCTTCGAGGACACAATGTTGATTGTTGTTAAATCCTCTGATCATCTTTTTGGATCTCGTGATGAATGAGTCTCCGATTGTCTTTGAAGACTAATATTAATTGTTGTGAAATCCCCCGATTGTGTTTGGGGATTTCGTGATGAATGAGTCTCCGGTTGTCTTCGGAGCCTAATGTTGATTGTTGTAACTCCTGAAAGGAAACTTTAGAGTAAAGCTATTGAATAAAGTCATGAGGTAAAAGTAAAGTAGACGATGGATGAGAAATAAAGTCATGTGGCTTATGATGAAGGAGTCGTATGGTCCATTGATATATCGTCTTGTCTTTGAAGATCCCAAATCGATTCCTGCAAAAATTCAAGGAAAAATTATCAAGTGAAAAAATGAATTACAAAATAAAATAGTAGCGTAAAGAAAAAATTGAGTGGAGCCGCTTGGCTGCAGATGGTGTCATTGATTGGTTGAGTGTTGTTCTTTGATATTCGACATTTATCCTCGATGAATAATTCCTCGTAGGGTCCAAATGATGTTCATGCGATGATTGGTAGCCTTGACGTCAACTTAGCATTGTCATCCTGCGTCTTTGTTGTCCCTGCGCTCAAAGAAAAATTCTTAGTTGGGAAGGGGCGTTGATTTGTGTTGACTCGAGGCTTGGCTTTGTTGACCCTCCATTCATCTCGTCTGTTCAAACCTTTATGATCTCCATTGAGACTTGGCAAATGAACCAGTAGTAAAAACTTTGTAAGAAAATGTTTAATAAATATACGTATATGCCCAAATATGTATAGTTTTCTAAACTTTTGTCAATCATAGACTGTGACACTTTGAGACAACATGAATGTCCTTTATCTTTCTACTCCTTGTCTGGTAGCCCAAGTCAAATGCATATTAATAATATCCAATCATCCGTATTGGCATCTTTTCAAAATCTATCCCGGCTTTGGGGTTGTAAAAGGTATATAACTTTTGGTTTGATAGGACCGAACCTTATACAGGTTGCCTACGTATCTCGTTAAGAGAATCAGGTCAGAACTTAGTTCAAGGTACATAAAATGATTTAGAGTTTCTCTAATAAAGGGGCCAAATCTTCTATAGGTTGCCTACATATCCCTCCTAGGGAATCAGGCCGCGTGTAGTTCAAAATTACAATGAGGAAGAAATTCTAGTGTTATCCTAGTGTGACCAAACAGTATGTGGGTGGCCTACGTATCCCGCCGAGGGAATCAGGTCAGGTGTAGTTCTCTTATTACAAATAAGAGATTTTGGATTTTGTTTGCTATAGATGTGGGCTTCCTACGTATCCTGCCAAGGGAATCAGGTCAAAACGTAGTTCGTAAGTACATTATAAGTGAAAGCTATATTACATAAAACTTATCTAAAGTCTTCCTTTATGTAGTGTCTTGACTTCCCTTGAACGAGTACTATTTGTGCTTGAGCACTCTCATGTTTGTCATATTCCTTGGTCGGTTGTTTGAACTCTCAGTCATGCTTCGAAGTCTTCCTTGAAATCAGACTTTGATCAGTTGTTTCATTGTTTCACGATCGTAATGGGCAGATTTGATAATTTATATATAAAAAATAGAGAGTAATACATCATAGAAAATAAAAAAATTCATTCATAGATTTTACAATTAAGCTTTCAAAAGATGAGGCAACACAATATACAATTTTAGGCAAGATCAAGCCTCAGTTTTAGAATCGTGCTATTTGAAAAGTATTTCAGAAAACTAACACTTGTTCAATCTACCAAGATCCCAGGTATGGAGTACAAGTCCAATTCTTCCAAGCTTCTTCTGATTCAGCATTCCAAATGGTTGGTCTCTTATCGGTCGTAGATGTATCCTCTGTTGGTGCTAGTTCTGGGGTAACCATTGACGGTGTATCTCTTCCAACCTTTTCAATTGGTACAATGGTCCCTTTCAAATCCAAATCTCCTTCGGTAGTTATCATGTTCACATTAGCATTCCTGTGGTTAGGTAGAGCGTTATTGCTCACATTGGGCTGAGGTACAGCAAGTTGAATTGCTCCTTCTTTGATTTAGAATTCAATCTTGTTTTTGAGGCCATAACAATCTTCAGTGCCATACCCAATAATTCCAAAATGATATGCATAACACTTGGAACCATCAAACCATTTTGGAATAGGATTTGGGATTTGTCGTTCAATAGGTTGTATCATACATGTTGTTCTCAACCTTTTAAATAACTGGGCATATGTTTCTTGGTATAGTTGCGAGTGGTTTTGGTTTCAGGATTCAGACGGGCCCTGGGTGCAGCATGTGGACGATTTTGTTTGTTTGGAGCTTGGACAGGCTTATATGGATGCGGAGTTTGAAAAGTAGGGGATCGAGATTGGTAATAATTTGCCTCGGTGTCATAGATAGGATAGGTAGTTCGTGGAGGATAGTAAAGCTTTTGAGAAGTTTCACCATAATGGTAAGGATAGATGGGTTGATGTGGTTGATTTAAGTAGAAAGGGGTTTGACTTGGCTTATGTCCTTGGTCAATCATGACAATAGATATATCTTCCTTCTTCTTCTTGTTCCCGTCGATAGAACGATATTGAATTGCTTTTCTTGCAGCTTGCAAAGTCGTATAGTCTTGGATTCTCCCCGACATAATCCCGTCTTCCAAGATTTCTCCCATTCTAACGACTTCCATGAACTTTTCCCCTATCATGGTTATCATTTTTTTCATTGTAAAAACTGTTATCTTGGCATTCAATGAAAGTAGCAGTCATTTTACCTTCACTCATTGGTGGTTGGAATTTATCTACTTCTGCCCCCCATCGTAGTGCATACTCGGGAAATATCTCAGTTGGTTTCTTTTTCAACTTGGCCAAGTAGAACCTGTCTGGTGTGATTTCAGTGTTGAATTTGACCGATCCATGATGTCTTGTGCCATATCATTCCACCCACACCATTTACGAAGATTCTGTTGTGTGTACCAAGTGAGAGCTTCACCAAACAAACTTCTTATGAACTATTTTATTCTGATCATTTCATTTCTCCCTACTCCTACCAACTTGTCACAGTAGGCCCTCAAGTGTGCATGAGGGTCACCAACTCCATTGAACAAATCAAACTTTGGCGGCTTGTATCCTATGGGCAAGTCAATGTCTGGTTGCACACAGAGATCATCATACACTAGGCTCTTGCTTCCCTTGTAAGTTTGGAGGTTTCTCATTGCTTCCCTAAGTTGACAAACCTCTCTTTCTAAATCATTGTTGGCTATGGACTTGGCATCCTTCTCCATTTCCTCATATTGGTCCACCTCGGGTTGGAACTTGACCGTTATTGGGTTTGCAAAGGTTTGGCTTTCCCCTGCATATACGGGAGGAACATGTTGTGCGTATAGTATAGCAACATGTGACCCGTGCATATGCTGGGAGGAATAATTTTGTGTGTTAGGAGTATTTTGGATTGGAGATGGTGGAGGATTACAAGGGGTATTAGTAAGTGGTTAGATTGGTTGAGTTGAAAGAGTAGTTATGGGTGGCGGATAAGTATAAGCAGGTGGAGAAACGTAGGGAATATGAACTAGAGGTTGACTTAGTGGGTTAACAAGTGGTGGATTAGGAGGAGGGACATAGGTAGTGTAGGTGGGTGGATGACTTTGTGGAGGGGTGTACGTAGGTGGTTGATTCGGTGGATTTTCTGAGGTGGCCGGAAGTGAATTATTACTAGTAGACAGGGGATGCTGAGGAGGAAAGTGTTTTGGAATCAGTGAATCAAGTGATGGAAAATGTGGTGGGTTTGGTGCAGCATTCCTGGGTTCAGGAGGTGAACTTTGGAGTGTAATGGATAAGTTAGTCAAGTCCTTAACCCTATTCAATTCTCCCTACAAATCCTCGATCTCTTAAGTCAAACGAGTGACATGCTCGTCATGTTGAATAGCAGCTTTAGCTTCAGAAGTTTCAGGAGGTTTACTGATAACTGTGACATTCCCTGTACCAATTGGATTAGGTGTAGTCAGATCAGACATAGTGATTTTTCTTCCTTGGACAGCCCAACTACGTCGAGATAATGTTGATGACTTGGATCTGGTGAAGTAAGGGTGGCCAGCCATCTCGATTGTCAACACGATCAACTTTTGTTGGGGTTAAAGAAAAATAAAAAAAATACAAAGGTAAAGAGTCAGTTAAGGTTATCAGACAAACGCATTCAGATTATGCTAAACATAATGTCAAGCAAACGCATCCTATATTTTGGAACCTCTCTTTGCCAGAGGTGAGGTCTACGTCCAAAAAAATTGATATAGATGGATCCAGATTTTGCCACGTTTAGATTCAGGACAATTTAGAATTTTCAAAAAATAGAATAACAAAGTAAAATTGCGACGACAATAACAAAAGATGTCGCATGAGTATGAAAGAATAGAGTTGGATGGAATGGTGTTTTTGAAAAAAGAATACAAAGAAAGGAAGAATCATAAGGCCCCACCACTAGTTAGAAGGCACTTAGGATACCTAATGCAAATGAAGTATGATAACAATAGGTAATCGTGAATTAGAAATAAAGCGTCAAATGATGATGGGGATGAAAGATAACTAAAATATGTTGCCATGAAAAAGATATCAAACGAAGGTGGAGTTTTTCTAATACTCCACGTTTGTTCATTGGAAGGAGAAATTCAATTATTGAAAAAAATTTGATAATATTTCAATACCCGTTTGTGGAGCTTTCGATAATACTCTACATTTATGGGTTTGAAAAGGAAGTTGAATGAAGAGAGTTTTTTTCTGAAAAAGGTACTCCACGTCATCGATGGAATTAAATGAGGGTTAGCAAAATTGTACTGAATACATTAGTGCCTGATCTCTGGACCATCTCAATCAATTTCACAAAAATTATGTCGCAAGGTATATAACCTTCTGACAAAAGGGTGGCTTCCTAGTTGCGGAGACAATACCTTTGATCATCCCGCCCAAGGTTCTTGCAGCATGATCTATTTCTAAAGTAAGAGTTTCTCCTAAATATTTGAGAGTGGGACTGAATAACTGTGAGAAGATGCACTAACCTCACTGCACCGACTCTAAAACTAAAGAATTCAAAGAAGGTTTGGAGGAGTGTGAGACACCCCGCGCATGAACCACAGTGTGTGAATTGTGTACGGCCAAAGACTCGATAGAATGTACAGATGAGAAAGAAGTAACAAGTAGTGTTTTCAAACAAATAAGGAACGCAAGTTTGGATTTGGCTTGCGTCCTCTCAATCAAAGCAGTGTATATAGCTAAGATTTATATTATAGCGAAAAATGAACACAAATAAACAAATATTTCCAAATATAATTCATCAACTAAGTTGCTAAGGTCAAAACCTAAGTACATCCCCAGCAGAGTCGCCACGCTATCGCGCCCCATTTCGGACTGGCCGAAACAGTCCGCGACGTATTGTGGTTGTAGCGACGCTTACTGGTTTTTGAAAAAATTGTTTGTTTTGTTTTTGAGTCGCCGCCTAACTTTTGGGAAAAATCAAGAAAATCATTTTTTGTAGTAGAAACTCTGTTTCAGTCTGCGAAAACTAGTGAGATTCTAAGTAAGGGTTTTGGTTACTCGAGGGGAGGGTATTAAGCACCCCTCAGAGCCTATCCGAAGATAGTCCTTAAACTTAGCTTTAGAAATATTTAGAGAATATTTTGCCTTAGTTATTTGTTAAAATTGACAAGAAAACCGT
This sequence comes from Capsicum annuum, assembly GCF_002878395.1. Classification (NCBI taxonomy): domain Eukaryota; kingdom Viridiplantae; phylum Streptophyta; class Magnoliopsida; order Solanales; family Solanaceae; genus Capsicum; species Capsicum annuum. Next base: position 490,813 of record NW_025893537.1, read on the forward strand.
CATCATTTTTTAAAAAAATAAGAAAATAAATAAATAAATAAAATTAAAAAAAAAAAAAGGTAGTCAAGACACATAAAGATGTAACACTATCACATACAAGGAAATAATATAGTTATAAATAAACGAATATTTTGAAAAATTATGAGAGAGAGTAGTAACTTTTGTTGTTATAATATGTAGAGTAGCGAGTATAAGATCTTATGACTTTGTAAAGTTAAATATGTGAATAAAATTCATTACAGGGTAAATAAAGTATACTTTTGAAGTGTGAAAGAATTTATTTAAAATAAATATAAATGCATGAGGATTTAGAAATGTATGAAAAGGTATAAAATTCTTTTCTCTTGTGCAATTCGAATATATTTAAGTTGAACTAAGTTAAACATAAATGTCATAGTAACATACATAGGTATAATAAAAGTGAAAATAATCTGATAATAATAATGTAAGTGATAGTCTCATAGTAATAGCAATGATAATGATAGTAGTAAAATATACCTTGTGTGCGGTAATGTATAACGTGTGTGTGTATATATATATATATATATACCGTGTTTAGATGACCTTAAAAATCTGGAAAATTGAAATAGAGTTGAGAAGCAGATATGACCTGTAGTAGGTGTTTAATTTATACAAAGTTGAATGAAATAATTGATTTTGATAGATTAATTACTTGCAAACATGAGCGGATAGAATAAATGAAACCTATTTAATACTTATGATGATTCATTTGGAAAAGAAAACCCTGGATAAGGTGACAAAATCGTCACTCGGTATTTACAAAACAAAATAATAACCAGTTGTTTTGTTCAATCAGAGGTGTATTCCATTTTGTGATTATGAAAGCAAAATTTGTCATTTATTATAAAGGTAGATGCGTAGGCACAAAAATATAAAATAAGTGGTTACACCAGGTCTCGTTATTATATCTATGGATGTCGAATGAATAAGAAATTAGCTGAATAAAATAAAAAAAGGTTGAACGAAACTAAACTAGTAAAGTTAATCGATTTCAATCAAAGCCACATAAAGATACATATTCAAGTAACAAAAGTTAGTGAAACAAATGCGAATAATAAAGTAACGAGGAACGTAGGAAACTCGATACTATAGCTTTTCTATCGAAGGACTCAGCTCCTAGTGAATTAGACCCTCGTCGACCCTTTTCTATCGAAGGACTCAGCTCCTAGTGAATTAGACCCTCGTCGACCCATTCTTTGGGTCAAAGCCGAGTTTCCATCGAAATTCCAACTCCCGAGTTCATGCAAAGAAAAAAAAGATATAGAATTAGGAATATCCCGAGTCCCGAATGAAATGATGAAGCATAATATAAAGATGACAAAGAATAGAACATGAATTTAAGATTTAACACACATGTACAACCATTTTCCAGAAATACAAACATGTTACAGGGATGCACACCCACAAACTAACACAATTGTACTCCAAATATTTAAAACTTGGACTAGATCTTTTTTTCTATCCCAGCTAACTTCAACAAACCTAAGGAAAAGAGCAAAACATGATTTGGATTAAAATCAAAGGCTTGATTTAACTTAAAAATGAATGATTTAATCAATACTAGCATGAACCCATACCTGCAAACATGACTACAAAGAAAATTACACCTCAAATGGTAATTTTCCAAATTCACAACAGATGCACGTAATCACCACGCGAGACAAGGCGGGTAAAAATAAGAGAAGACACCGTCATTCCCACATATAATTTTAAAACTAAAATATCCCGCATACTCACAAAATCAGTCCAAATGAAAGGAGATGGACATGAAATAAAAGAGGCTAGTTTATAGTCTCGAATATTTTGGGCACAGAACCACAGTAAAAAAAATAAAAATCTGAGACAAAACCAAGTATTCAAACTCAAAATAGGGGACAACAATCTGATATAAACTCTAAACAAAACAAGCTTCATGCTTACGTATTTTCATATTCAATAAGATACAACCCAGATGAAGTAAGAAAAAAGTAAAACCAAAGTAGGATAAACAAAAGCATATCCATAAAAACTCAAATGAATGGAAAACAAAGGAAATAGAGTAGTTTTTTACACTATTTGCTATCACCAGTTTTCAAATCCATTTTTTGGATGAAATAAATTCGATCTTCAGTATGTGGAAAGCAAACGTACGACACCATAACCAGACTTCAAATCAAAATATACTATACATATACAAACCACTTTAGAACTAAGAGTTGTATTTCTCGAAGGGTCCGAAAACCACAACAACAACATGAACTCAAGAATCACATACTCATAGGATCGAAATAGACGGAAGGAAAGAAGGTGAAAAGTGAGAAAAAGGATGGATTTTACCTTTTGTTAGGCAGAAAACCGAAGCTCCGACGTCAAGAATCTCTCCGGACACTAAAATTCGAGTTTCGAGACTCGAATTCACATCAAAAATAAGGGGAAGAAACCAAATTTTTTTTTGTGACTTTCCTTGTGTTTTTTTTTTTTTGTGAATGTAGTCTAAATTTTTCCCTCTCTCCCTCCTTCCTTGAGGAGTACAAAACACCCATATTGATAGGCAAATTCAGACTTCAAAGTCCGAATCTAAAACTGAGAATTTAAAAGACCAACGGCCACCTCAAATAGGAGATAATTGAAATTCAAAAAGTTGAAAGAGAAAACTCTTTTCGCGATTTGGGATGATTTTGTGCATTTAATGCGAATTTGAAATAAAATTTCCATTGAAGTACCGATTTGGGTCTGATTTTCTGATCTTGAAGGGATTCACGGGTTGGTATGGCTAAAAAGGAGGGAAATCTTGCAGGGGTGGCAGCTATGGCTGCCACGGCGCAGCTAGTGTTTCAATTTTAGGAGAAATGAGAAGAGAGGGGAGTAGAGAAGAAGGAAGGTTGTTTGGTTTTCTGCATTTTTTGGGAAAGTTTATGGGGAAAGGTCGTAGGCTTTTGGGGAAGGGGGACAGGTCACGCGTATGATTCTTTGGGAAGGGGAAACTGTGTAACTGATTAAAAGGTCATGTATGTGTTGCACTATTCGACTGAATATTAGATCGTCCGATCTGATGATCGGACAATTAAGATTCATATTAATTAATTAATATATATATATATTTCTAAAGATTATTCAAAATCGACCTTTGGATTAAAATAAATTGACAGATCGGATTACTCTGCGTTTGAATAAAATTGGACTGGGTTTCAGGTGAAATGAAAAATGAAATTCGATTATTATTGACCCAAATACTCTTATTCTATTGAAATTAATTTTATTGATGCTTCCTATTATCCTAAAATTATTTTAGTATGTACGTACATAAATTATTGACATAATCTGTATATGTGTCCTAATTTAATATCTTTTTAACAAAATATACGTATATGTATGTATAAACAAAAGAATATAATAAAATATATATATATATATATATATAAAATAAGAATATAATTAAAATATATTTATTTTATATAACGAAATATACATATGTATATGGTCACAATATCGCCCCTAAAATAATAATACGAAAAAATTAGAAAGAATGCGATTGCGAATACGATTACCAAAAGATATTTTTTGTGAATTTGATTATATTTAATAAATTATGATAGAAAAATAGATTCCCTTTTTATTTAAAATAGAGATAAAAAATACAAATCTTATTTTTATTTAATTTTTGAAAATTATTTAGGGCCAAGATGCATCGAAAAAGTAATTAAAGGAAAAAGTACGAGCTAAAATTGGGTGTCAACATTCATGACTATAAGTCTCAGGCAAGTACCTTTGCCGAATAAGGCTCTTCAACCGCAACCAAGGAGGAGGTTGTCCCCCTATCAACTCATTCCCAAACTGTTTAACATACTCCCACCATGTATTAGCATACCCTTCGAAGTGAGCTATAGCTTAGTAACTTTTCTTTTCTTCGGTGAGATCATTAAGTTGGAAGATTTTGTCACAAGATGACTCCCATGAAATGTAGGCTTCGGGATCACTCGCACCTTTAAAAACAGGAAGACTCACTTTGATGGAATTGAGACCTACATCTCAGTTTGGGTGGCTATCTCTCACTTCTCGACCTAACTCTCCATGTCTACCCCTCATTCTTTCTTTCCTCAAGTAAACGTCATCATACGGCCCATAACCATCATGTTTTCCTCCCCTACCATAGCCCTCAACATGCATGGGTCTATTTGGGTTAAGTAGAGCTTATAGTGGCGGGATTGGATTTGGATAGTGAGGTTTTTGGTCAAGTGGAGTTTGGATAAGAGTGTTTGGGTTTGGTGGTGGTATTTGGGTTCCAAGCCCTTCTTGTTGGACGTGGTGGAGTGGAGGATGGTTTGGTCTATCTTGTTCTCGGCTTTGGGAATAAAGATTGGTTGGATTTGTAGCAATTGGTGGATATAGTATTTGGTGCAAGGTCTCGGGAGTATTAGTTGGGGAATTGTTTTTAGGGGTGGAAGGTCGACTCCTTTGGCTTTCCACACGTTCTAATCCCCCACTCATTAATGCCACATCTGTATCTAATTTTTCAAGACCCACATTCAACCTAGCCACATCTCGGGACATAGTTTCAAGGCAAACCAAAATGAGATTGATGGCATTATTGTCCATTGTTTGAGCATTTGAAGCTTCGGGTTCCATTGTGGTTGTACCGAAAATAATACTTCAAGTTACAGTCCAACAAGACACCCAATCAATCTACTACGTCACACACAATAATACAACACAAATCCTACAAAACAAAACACACGTTAGTTTAAAACAACCTCCCACAATGAGATCACACCTTTCATGTTTCTTCAAACTCAAGCTAAATTATGGTGGATGGCTCAAATCACCTCCACTTTATCTCAAATTCAAAACCTATAGTCCTATTTTGTTAGAGAACACAAATCTAACACTAAGAACACAATAAAAATACAAAATCAAAACTCAAAATTTGACCTAGGGTCAAAAACGGGTTTAGTATCTTTTTGGGAATTATCGATTTTGACACTTCTTTTTTGTTGGGATTTTCAATTTCTAGACTCTAATAGTGTTAGGAAATATGGATCTAACACTAGAAACATACAAAAATCAAGTCTCAAAAATTGAAAAACCCTAAATATGTGGACAGTAACTTTTTTCTTTTTTTCTTCTTTTTCACTTTTTTTTATTTTCAAGATGACAATTCCAAGATTGCTTTTGTTGGAACAAAATCAAACCTTGATTTGATATCAAATGATACAACAGAGACCAAGAAGACACGAAACATACACCTAAATAGTCCACAAGTTTAAAGAACCTAAGACCCCTTTGGTGACCACTCTCGGATTCACTACCAACAACAACAATGCAAGATATAATGATGTATTTGAAACCAAAACAAAAGACCCAAACTAATGTAACTACAAGAAGAAGATGAACAATATAATAAGATTTCAACAATAGAAGAATTATAAGGTTGCACAACAAGAACACTACCAATGGTTACAATAAAATAAAGATAGAAAGATAGACAAATGGAGGTATAATCTTAAGAACCCAAGAACATATGACACTCTTGGACCCTTAACACTAAAAACTAAAATCACCTATCTCTTACAATTAACACAAGAGAGGCGTCCACCACCCAAGCACCAATGTATCAAGCAATGCAACACACAAGTGATTCCACACTTGTATATGACCCTAGTTACGGTTTTGGGAATATCTCTCTCTAAGAGGAGTGTTCTCTCAATATCATTAAGAAACTAAAGAAATAAACCCTACAATGTTCTATTTATACTACATTACAATAATAGACAAAATGACAAAATGGCCTTTTTGTGACTAGTCTACAAAAATACCCACAAAGTGTCATGATCATGATCATACTTGTATCATCCTCTTCATCTTAAGAGGAATTTGACCACAAATTTACAGGCTCACCTCTTTTACAAAGACACTTCATAATCTCCTTCTTGCGGCCACACATCTTCTCCATACTCTTAATTTTGCACTTCGGCTTCTTCTTTCTCTCTATCTTGCGATTTGAAATTATTCTTAACTGATTTAATGCCCACCTTTCCTCCAAGATAGTACAATATACCCTCCCTTAGGATTATATTCCTTCGATTTGGGCACTCACTAGCCTTGTTCCCCACCCTTGACACTTGAAGCATTGAAACCCCTTGGGATTGAAAGTAGAATTCAATTTACCTTAATACCTTGGCGGATATTTTTGGACATCCTTGGTGGCCTTGGGTTGGGAAGCCATGAATGAGTTCTCTTTGAGCTCCCTCTCAACCTCTAAATCCGTGTGGAATATGCCATATATGGTGTCAAATTTGTGAAGCATCATGCGAGTGGTGATGTCCTTTTTTAACCCAATATTAAAGCGCATAATGTCATGACTTACTTGCTCACCTCGATGGTCAAGTTTTAACATCAATTGTTGAAATTCATCGTAGTAATCCATGACACTCTTGCTCCCTTTCCTCAAATTGTATAATTTGGAAAGGAGCTCATGCCAATAAGTATTGGTCTAGTACCTTTGTCGTATAAGGTTCTTCAACCGAAATAAGGAGGAGGTTATCCCCCAATCATCTTATTCTCAAACTGTTTAACATACTCTTATCATGTATTAGCATACCCTTCGAAGTGAGCTATAGCATATCATTTTTTTATTCAGTGAGATCATTAAGTAAGAAGATCTTGTCACAAGATGACTCCCATACAAGGTAGGCTTCGAGATCACTCTCACCTTTGAAAATGGGAAGTCTTACTTTGATAGAATTGAGACTTACATCTCGGTTTGGGTGGACATCTCTCACCCCTCGACCTAACTTCTCATGTCTACCCCTCAATCCTTATTCCCTCAAGTAAACATTATTATAAGGTCCATAACCATCATGTTGTCCTCCCCTACTATAGCCCTCAATATGAATGGGTCAATTTGGGTTAAGTGGGGCTTGCAGTGGTGGGATTGGATTTAGATAGTGAGGTATTTGGTCAAGTAGAGTTTGGATGAGAGGGTTCGATTTTGGTGGTGGTATTTGGGTTCCAATCCCTTCTTGTTGGACTTGGTCGAGTGGAGGATGGTTTGGTCTATCTTGTTCTCGGCTTACGGAATAAAGATTGGTTAGATTTGTGGCAATTGGTGGATATAGCATTTAGTGTAAGGTCTCGGGAGTATTAGTTGGGGAATTATTTTGGGGGGTGGAAGGTTGACTCCTTTGGCTTTCCACACGATCTAATCTCCCACTCATTAATGCCACATCCGTATTCAATTTCTCAGGACCCACATTCAACCTAGCCACACCTCAAGACATAGTTTCAAGGCGAGCCAAAATTAGATTGATGTCTTTATTGTCCATTGTTTGAGCATTTGAAGCCTCGGGTTCCATTGTGTTTGTACCAAAAATAACACTTCAAGTTACGGTCCAACAGGACACCTAATCAGTCTACAAAGTCACACACAACAATACGACACAAATCCTATAAAACAAAACACACGTTAGTTTAAAAAAACCTCCCACAATGAGATTCCACCTTCAAGTTTCTTCAAACTCAAGCTCAACAATGGTGGATGGCTCAAATCACCTCCAATTTATCTCAAACTCAAACCCTGTACTCCTATAGTGTTAGTGAACACAAATCTAACACTAAAAATACAAGAATAATACAAAGTCAAAAACTCAAAATTTGACCAAGGGTCAAAAACGGGTTTAGTATTTCTTTGGGAATTATCGATTGTGATGACTTCTTTTTTGTTGGGATTTGCAATTTATAGACACTAATAGTGTTAGGGAACAAGTATCTAACACTAGAAACAGACAAAAATCAAGTCTCAAAAATTGAAAAAGCCTAAAAACGTGAACAGTATCTTTATTTTTTTCTTCTTTTTCACTTTCTTTTTTATTTTCAAGATGACAATTCCAAGATTGATTTTGTTGGAACAAAATCAAAACTTGCTTTGATACCAAATGATACAATAGAGACCAAGAAGACACGAACTATACACCAAAATAGTCCTCAAGTCTGAAGAATCGAGGACCCTTTTGGTGACCACTCTTACACTCCATAAGCTCCTGACTTAAAGGGCATTTTGTTATTTTACACTTCATCTCTTACAATCAAGAGGTGCCTCACCATTCAAGTTCATTAAGGACATTGTGATCTTTTGAGGCCTCTTTTTTACACTCCAACGAAGCACCCTTCATTAAGGGTATATTGGTCAATTATGTAAATAACTATAAATAGACATTTTAGCTTCTATTTTCCTCAGACTTTGATAAATTATTGAGAGATACTCTTATTGTAGATATTGTTCTTCCTCCTTAAGAGGTGAACCCAAAACTAGGACCAACATTAGTGACGATTTCACTTTTGTTGACTTTTTTGCAATAAAGGTTGGTGCTTGGGGAAGTTGACTCCCTTTGTATTTTCCCTAAGAGTGCGGTGTTGTCGCCATAGGTGGTGTGTGTCTAGGTGTTTGATACACACCTTGGTGCTATCTATTGTTGAAGATCTATGTCTCATTACCTATCCATTTTATTTATGCATTTCTTCTTCTTTTAGTGTTAAATCTGTTTGTGTGTTGTCTTCTACCCCATCTCATCTTCTTCTCTTAACCCACTGGAAAAAGTAAAAGGTCAAAAAAGGTTAGAGACAACATACTAGGTCCTAGGTCCTAGAGTTGAATGCTCTATACAAAGTCTCCATCAAGTGCAAGTCTGTCATGTTGTGGTTCGGACATTATGCTAGCTTATTCTTAAATCTCTCCCAGGTTTTGTGCAATACTTCATTTGGGAGCTGTCTGAAGTTACTGATTTTGTACCTCACCTATTCCTTTTTGTAGAGTGGAAAAAACCGTTCTAGGAATACATCTTTCAACTATCTCCAGTTGGTTATAGAATCGGGCTCTAACTCGTTCAACCACATTGTTGCCACTCCAGACAGAGACAACGGAAACAACCTCAAACTTATTGCATTCTGGATAACTCCTGAATTGTCAAAAAAATTGTAAATGGTGATGAAGTTAACCAAATGCATGTTCGGATCATCACCCGGTAGGCCTCCAAACAACCCCTTCAGATTCAAGAGCTGAATCATAGCACTTGTTATGCCAAATTTTGCACCCGGTGCCAACGGTGGAGAAATGATAGCAGCCGTTGCACTAGCTCCATCCATTGCTTTATCATCTTTATTAGCCACGTATTGAATACGCTGCTAGCCATACATTCCTCGGATTGGACGATTTCTATTGACATTTCGCTGTACTAGTGCAGCAAGTTGCTCAGCTCACCTTGGGTTTTGAGGATTCAGTAATTCCTTATCACCCAAATCTTTGTCATTAGGGTTCTGGTGACATGTTTGTTAACCTAAATATTGTACATTCACCTGATCCCTGTCTAAAGCGGCTAGTATGTCTGCCTCCTATTGTTCAGTCTCTGCAATTTCAACTCCTGCTGCCTACGGTTGACAAAAATTTTGACGTCCTATCAGGATCTTGACGGCGTGTTATGATTGCCATCACAAAACTTCCTATAGCTTTACATCTTCTATTAAGGTTGACGTCACCCATGACAGTCTATCACGAGGCTGACGGTGTGTCATGGATGTTGTCAGCCACTCAAAGTTCCTTATTTTCTTCCAATTTCAGTCTTTTTGCTTCCTTTATTGATGGTTCTCCCTCTTCTCTACTTTTGCTGCAAAATCAAAGTAAAAGAATCAAAAATAACTAAAGTTACTCAAGACTTCGCAATTATTTAGAGTTAAAAGCTTCAAATGTGTTAGCATGGGCTCACACATCAACACCCTCAACTTAAACAATTGTTTGTCCTCAAGCAACCATAACATAACTAAGAGTATACAAAGTACAATTCGGCAGATGACTACTCCCATCAGTTTAGAATACATGCACTATCTCCATGATCAGTCAAAGTAAGATTAACTGTGTCTATTATTTGAAAACAACCATGCAACTCACAAGTATCTATATATGGCAAAAATCTCAGCAATAACAACCCAGCACATACCCAAATCACATTATTTGAACAAAGCAGTTATTAGAAATATACCTGGTATGCCCTCACAACAAAGAAATCCCTTTTTCACTCAGATATACATGTGTAAGCATAGGGATAAACATAAGACTCACTCTCAGAACGAAGTTCCAACATTGCGCATCAAATGCCATAGTCTTGCCCTTATAGTCAGTACCTAAATCTTCAGACAGGTCAATTAAAATCAATATAGGGCTTTTCTCAAGTTTGTAACGTAGGCTAGGGGCTGGTATGATAACCATGGGTGTTTCATAGTGACTACACCTCCTTGGAACTACATTAACTCTCAGGGTTTCAACTTTTCACCTTCTTTTCCTTTCTCTTTTATTGATCATGCATGCTCAAGCTGGATGCGGTCTTTTCAATTAACTGATTATCTTTTTATCATTTTTCACACAGTTTTCTCTTTTCTTATTTCTTTTTCACCGCACCCAACTTCTTATTCTTTTTCCTTCTTTTACCTCTCTTCATACTCATATTGCATCACGCACCCCTATAATAGCCACCCTCAACTTAGGTTATTTGCCTATGTCAAGGTGCATAGTATTCAAGGAGGACCAGGGCCAAGACAGGTTCATTGTGATATAACAGGAAGGTGAAAGGTGTACAAGAAAGAACTAGGCTATTTAGGCTCAAACAGGGATTAATGGATATTAGTCACATTTGGATGGTCATTTAAGCTAAAATGGGCTAACATACAAAACCAGCCTATGATCCTTTCCTAACGCCTATCCTCTGACTATGGCACAACTGACAGGGAAAGTTCTAGATTCAACGCACAACGGGAACTGAGTAAGAACTTACACACACATGGCACACAAGTACGTAACATATCACTGTCGATCCGTTGCATGCACTTGTTTGATACAGGTTATTCAATTGCTATACTCATGCCATAAAAAATGCACAGTGGTCACTATGGATGTAATTTACACAGTACACAACATATCAGACCACTGGAGAGGTACTCAAAAACCATAAAATAAGCTAACTGCCTCAAGTACTTATACTACTTCTAGTTATCTACAGCATATGTTACAACAACAATTTACCCTACACCCTCAACTTAAAAATCAAAAATGAAATATACTAAGGGTTAGGGTATACCTGAAGACAATCAAGCACATGGATCCTGGGTCTTCGCCCCTGCTTCTGCATTATCTGTTGTCTTTTCTCCACTCGGAGCATCTATCTTTGTGGTGGTAGGAGCCTGGCTATATGAAGCACCTACAGCCGTAGCTCTGATGGCTGCTTCCCATTTGTCCGTATCGTCCAGAGACTCCAATCTTACCCTTTTTAACTCTTTATTTTCTACCTTTTTTTTTTCTCTTCTTTCTTCCTCACTGTCCGACTCTTCTCGCTTATTTTTGCCTTTCTTTTCCCCTTTTTCCTTCTTTTCTTTGGGTAGTCCACAGTGAGATAAAGTATGGGAATTTCTTGCTCCAACTCTTGCATAGATAAACCTATTGGTGCCATAATTTGGTGCTGCTACAGCATCCCAACCTCAGCCTTCACCTTATCTAACACAGCCCTGAATGTAGCAAGATCAGCACGTGTCATCTCTTTTGCCCAGGCATCAAATCTATTCTCCAAATCTGCAACCCACCCAGGCAAAGTCATAAAAGGTTCAATTGCATCTTTGATTCTTTTATCCACAGCAACAGTAAGCTATTTGGCAAAATCATGTAGTTGTGCCTTGCACCACTTGGCTTGCTCAGCCACCCTCCTGATATCAATCGGCTGAAATGCCAAACCTGTTACTACTGGAGGAACTGTGGGACTGTCTTCAGTCTCAGATACTGATGCTGCCGGTGCTGAAGAATCCTGTACATCTACATGAGGTGCTGCTCCTACATCTGTAATCGGTGGGTCCTTTGCTACCTCTGTACCCCTGTCAAGTCTAAGTCCCAGCTGAATCTCATCAAACTGAATAGGGTTGTGAGTCTTCCAGGCAGGAACATCTTCATCAACTCCCATAATATTTGGCACCTCAACAGCTCTGCATAGCTCTATAATAAGACATGGAAAAGGATAAACAATATCTACCCTCGATATTATGATCTTTATCTCATCCATAATGATTTCCCCAAAGTTCAAAGGAAGCTGATGCACCAAACTTGCTACCAAAATTGCTCGGTCATCGCCCAGAATATTGTCTCCCTCAGAAGGCATTAGCCATACTCGCACTATGCCACACCAAAACTTTGCCTCCTAAGTCAACAAGGACTTACAGATTCTCTCATTTGGGTTTTTCACCCAAACAGTTTCTCCGTCAGCGATGATATTGGCCAACCAAGGACATTGTTTGTCCTTATTCTTTATTCAGGCATAAAATAATGGTGTGGTGTCCTGAGGCATGAATTCAGGGCCATGCAAAAATCTGTTGATGGCTCTAGGAGAAATATCAATGCTTAAACCCCTCACCTAAACTCTCACAAGAAGAGGTTAATCTGCTAACTTGTCACCTAGTTTGCACATATTCTCCAACTAGGCTTGGTAGTTCGTGTAGAATTCTCGAACCAGTATGGGGCAAAATAAACCTCCCTTTTCTGCAATCCATCCTAACCCGTATTCTTTGAATTTCTTCTCCACTTTAGGGTATCTATTCAACCCTTTTGTGATGCTCATTTTTTCTTCTTGGATTGTCCTCTTTGCATTCTTTCTATCAGTTCTTTGCAACCCAGCAATATAGATATCTTCAACTTTAGGAATCTATCATCCAGCATTGTTCCTCACCTCTGGATTCTTACACTTGATAAGAGTACTCCAAGGTGGAGACTCTTTATTCTTTTGCTGATCAGTGGATGGGGACCCAGAAGTTGTCCCCTCGAACTCAGATTCTTCAGACTCTTCTTGATCCCTTTCATCAGAGTAAGCATGTTCTGAATCTTGCTGTTCAGAATCACCCTTTTTAAACCCTCTTGCTCAGAAGTTGTGGTCGACTTAGTATTATCACTTTCCTCCACCTCAATTGGTGGAGGTGGAGGAGTTTTCTTTGGGATCTGCTTCTTTTTTAGCTTTCTGAGCAAGGGTTCCTCTTCCTCGTAGTCAGATTCCTCGTTGAGGAGCTTACGACGTACATCATTTTTAGCTGCTTTCTTTGGTTTTGTTGGGCTCTTTCTTTTTGGTTCCATTTTAAAGTTCCTGGAGACATTAGAAGAACATCAATCAACCATAAAGATTACAAGTAAAAGCACATTAATCATTTAACATCATTCATGTTTTAGGTCCCAGGTGTGATGCCAACTCTTGCTAAGCCGTCACGACTGTAACAGCTTGTCACAATTGTCGTCATCCTCAGGCAGAGTTCAGCAAATTTTGCCATTTCATGATGACTTTCCTATAGGCCATCACAACTGTGATAGCCTATCATGAATGCCATCAGCTCTAAACAGAACCACTTTAAAATTTTTTTAGAGCTTGACGACATTCTTGATAGGTCGTCACTATTGTGATAGCCCATCATGAATGTCGTCACCCCTACCAGAACCCAATTTTAACTTTAATTCAATTTTTGGTATTCATTTTTACTCAAGATTCACTTCAATTAGCAATATGTGCTAATTTTTCAAACTTTGGGCTTCCACAGCTAACCCTAGGTACGATTTTGACCATTTTCCAAGTTGACCTTGGTTCAAGCACCTAGGGGATTTGGGTTATCCTTTAATCACCATACAATCATAAGCAAGGAAGAGTTGAAGTAGAATATACCTGATGAGGCTTTTAATCTAGTGCCACTCACAAGGAGCAGTGTGAAAGAGGAAGATTTTCGTGGTTCTTAAGAACAACCCACACACAAATCAACTTGTTTTGCTTGGAGTGGTTTGCCAAGAATGGGAACTATGTTAACTAAGGAAATAAATAACTCAAAAATAAGGAAGTTAATATTGGCAGAAAACTAAAAAGGTTCACGATTTGGGTCGGGTCATATCGGATTAAAATTAGGCCCAGTTTACAGAGTTTAAGGCCCTGGGGTTACGAAAATTTGTGATGGCTTGTCACGATTGTGATATCCTGTTAAGGTCATCGGCAACAAAAGGCAGAGATTTTCTCAGATTAGATCTAGCTGATGGCATTCATGATAGTTTGTCACGAATGTGACGGCTTGTCACGGATATCATTATGACCTTCCAGCTGACCGTTTTCATTTTTTAACCTTCTCTATACTAAATCCTAATTTAGAAATTAAAAACACTTGCTTAAACATAAAAATTTTGGGTTGCCTCCCAATAGCTCCTGATTTACTGTTGCGGCACGACTAGGCTATCTTGACTACTCAGACTTTGCCAAGATGACTTGTTGATCCACCTTTTTCATCCTCATAGAAGATGTCAATAATTGAGAAGACATTTATATCATTTTGTTGTGACATGGGTTGATGCATTTTGAATTTTTCCTCCTTTTTACCGAGCCTAAACTTAAGCTCATTCAACTCCATGTCAACTGTTTCCCTTCCTGTTTCCAAGAATGGTCTCCCCAAAATAATGGGTACTTCAAAATCCACATCACAATCCAGCACCACAAAATCAGCGGGAAGAATAAAGTTTTCCACTTTCACCAACACATCATGCAAAATTCCAACAGGCCACTTTATTGACCTATTCACCATCACCAGTCGCATGTTAGTAGGTATTGGATCTTCTAAACCCGACTTCTTGCATACAGTCAGTGGCATCAGATTCACGCTGGCACCCAAGTCACACAATGCCTTTGCAACATCCTTAGACCCAACTTTGCACGGAATAGTGAATGGACCTGGGTCAGCCTTCTTTTGCACTAAGAATCGTGTGGACACCATGCTATAACCATGGAGATTGCCCACCTGCTCACTGCTGACCTTTCTCTTCTTTATGATGAGGTCTTTCATGAACTTGGTATAGCCTAGAACTTGCTAAATTGCGTCAACTATAGGCACAATACTTGTTAATTGTTTGAGCATAGCCATGAACTTACTAAAGTTTACATCATCGACCTTCTTCTTTAATCGTTGAGGAAAAAAAGGTGGTGGTCTAGGGATAGTCTTTAACATTACTTCCTCTTCTTTCTCGTCTTCTCTCTCTGAAATATCAATAAAAACATCTAGCTTATTAGACTCCACTAGATTACTTTCTTCAGGTTCATCAATACTTACCTTATTCTCCACAGATTTGCCCACAGAAGGGCCAAATAACATCTTAACACTTCTAGTGGTAATCGCCATACACGAGCCATCATTCCGTGGGTTTTGAACTGTATCACTATGTAAAGTACCAGTTTTTCTCTAGTTTAGTGTAGTAGAAAGTTGGCTCATCTGCTGCTCCAACTACTTAATAGCAGCAGAGTGTGAGCTAACCAGCTGACTGAGGGTAGAAAATTCACTCTTCATAGTAGTTACCCCCGAGTTGGTAACTTCAACTCCCTTCAACAACTTTTCCATCATGTCCTCTATGGACATCTTGCCAGAACTAGTTGCTGCAGCATCCTGACTTCCAGAAACATACAAACCACTCCTATCATTATTGTTCCTTCAGTATCCCAGCTCCCTATCTTTATAATCAGGTTTGTCATAGAAGTTTCGACCTTGATTCCTTTGTCTATTGCCTCGGAAACCCCCCTGATTACTCACATAGTTTGCCTCCGCATCAGCACCTATAGATACAGTCCCCTGAGATTCTACGACCTTAACCATTTCAGTCTTTCCTGACAGCAAATGCTTGGCCAGCAAGTCCATCTGTGTCTTCAAATGGTCCATGTACTGATCTCTCTCTTCATCCCTTCTACGCTGCTCCATAGTTATACCACCAGCAACAGTCGGGCTAGCCACTATAGAATCCCTAGTATGCCAAACCCGACTTTGCTTGGTCATTCTATTCAGCATGTCAGAAGCATCTAGAAAAGAGAGGTCAATAAACGAACCACCCGCAGCGTTGTCAATAATTGACTTTGTCATAGAGTTGAATGCTCTATACAAAGTCTCCATCATGTTGGAATAAACAACACAATACCTACAATCGACAAAAACAACAAATAAATGTAAATCTAGAAAACTTAACTAACAGCAAATTAGCACACACAACTTTTAGTTTACAACCGTATTCCCCATCAACGGCTCCATATTTGATAACGCTCAAAATACACTCTGGAATGGGTGTAAGCGATCGTTGTCAATATAAAACCTAACTAGGTTAGGGTCGAATCCCACAGGGAATAGGGTGTGAACTCAAGTTGTTTACGAAATAATTCACTGGTAGTTTACTGTTTCCTGAAATGAGGGTTTAAATTGCTAGGACAATTATTAGTCACTTTGAAATTAATATAACCAATATTTTTATGAAATAACTGGGATTATGTTCACTAGGGTTTACGGTACATGACAGATCCTACAAATAACTCAAGATTCTCACGGTGGTTAGGATAACAAGCTATCTTTATCAATGGTATGCTCAAATGTCTCTCAACCTATTCAAGCGTGTAATTTTCTAATACTTTCATACCTAGGGAATTGCAACTCACTGTCCAAATTTTACCTCAGGTTAATCAACCTTGTTACAGCGCTGATTATTAAACGAAACCTTTCTGAGTCCCTGTCGATAATTCACTTCCTACTGTTTATGATTTCTTTCTTAAGTGAACCAAAGTAGGTACGTCTATTATTTGCAACCAATAGATATAAGTTATAATATCAGAATTACCAAGAAATCCTAGCACGTACTAAACCTTGAGTAATTAATTAACAACTTATCATGACCCGACCCTAGATCCCACAATCCAGGTTAAAGATGTTTAGCCACTCATGATGCAATAGATAAGTACACAAGTTGAATTCATAATTGAAAGGATGAACTTACAACGATGAATGAAATCAAAAGTGAACTTGTATTTGAATCACAAGGCAATACTCTAAAATATTATTCTTGAGATAAATAGAGAGAAAAGTCGTATGTTTTAAGATAGATTCCTCAATAAATATCTTATAAAAAATCCTAAAACAAGTCTTCAAATACTCGATCCTAAATAAGGAAATAATATTAAAATTTCTGATTTTTTTCAGATTAGATGACGGTGCCTGTGACGTCTTATCACAATCTTGACGGCCTGTCACGGACATCGTTAACTTGTCTGCAATTTCAACTCTTGTTGCCTACGGTTGATGGCAATTTTGACATCCTATCAGGATGTTGATGGCGTATCGTGATTGCCATCACAAAACTTCCTGTAGCTTTACATCTTCTGTTAAGGTTGATGGCACCCATGACAGCCTATCACGAGGATGAAAGCGTGTCATGGATGTCGTCAGCCACTCACAGTTCCTTATTTTCTTCCAATTTTAGTCTTTTTGCTTCCTTTATTGATGGTTCTCCCTCTTCTCTACTTTTGCTGTAAAATCAAAGTAAAATAATTAAAAACAACTAAAGTTACTCATGAATTCACAATTATTTAGAGTTAAAAGCTTCAAATGTGTTAGCATGGGCTCACACATCACTTTCGAGATTAGAGAAGAGAACAACTGTGACTGGGCCTGACTTATTTCTCATGGAATTTTTGTCCAAGTATAAGAAAGTCAGTCTACCTGCAATTGTAATTGAACATATGCACAATGTGATGACTGTCAAGGATGGAAAGCGTGGTCTGGCTTATGGTTTTTGGCTTAACAGAGTTTTTACCTACTTTAATACTTTATGTGAGAAGGGCAAGGTCGGATCTGATAAGCAAATGTTCAACATGACCAACCTAGAAGACAATGAGAATATTCCAAGAAGGGGAGGTGGAAAATATAAGTATATTATCTCTGAGTTGGTTGATGTACAGAAAGTTTGAGGGAAGAACATAATGCTATGACTGCCCTAGTGGCTCTGAGAGATGTAGAAATTATCATACTAAAGGTAGCATCTGTGAAAGGAGAAGTAAAAACTGGTTCAGATGGGATGTTGCGCTGCAAGAAAAGGTAAAAACACTGGTAGCAAAGGTTGAGATATTAACTAAAATAAATGAAGAGCTTACTTAGCAGATCCTCAAGACTCATGCTGCTGAGAGTGAGAGGATGACAATTCTCCTCAGTCAGTTGTCTCATGCTTCTGGTCCTTCTTCCTAGATCCATCCCAACCTAGTTCCTATTTCTTTTCCCCTTCTCAACCCTTATTTCAAGCCCTATATATCTCTGGCTTCATGTGTTCTGTTTATTGACTCCGTCTGTACCCGACACAATTATTATGCTTTTGTAGCCACTATTTTGAATAGTTATTCATACTATTTTGGCTTTATTAATGAATGGATTATCTTTCTTCTATTCTTTTTTCTCTTATCTAATCTTATTTTTTCATGTAAGTGTAGCCTCAATGTCTATGAGTTAACATCTATGCTTATCTATGCTTGATTTATATCTTTATCTCTTTGATAATGCCAAAATAGGGAAGTTGAGGTATAGATGGGCATGGTGTAGGGTGAACGCTTAGGGGTTCTCACACTCAAGTGGAACTTAGGTGTTCATAGATAGGGAGAATTAGTGAGAAATTCTTAAGGGTATTAGTGCCAAAGGAACAAGTAGAGAAATGAGCTTGAGGGCATTGTTTTTGAGGTATTGCTCCTGTTTTGTATGTTGTGAATTATGTGAAATATTGATGATGTTGAAGACATGCATGGGTTTTTCATTGTCAAAAAGGGAGAAATTGTTGAGTCCTTAGTTTTGATGACTGACAAAACTCATGTTGGGACCTATTTCCTGAAGATTATATGATGACTAAAGCTGGTACTACTTAGGGAATGGGTTGGGCTGACCTGTCACTCTCTCAATCAACTCCACAGCAAAAGACAACTACAAAAAGTTGGTAAAAAACTATTGTAACCTTTTTATCTCAGCCAATGGGATTGTTTCTTGGTTTTCTTGTGCTATACTGTATATTGCTCATTCTCTTCAACAAGAAACCAACGATTCTATATACTTACAACAAAAATTTATCTTGAATCTTTGGATCAAAGACTCATTCTGGAATAGGGAACTAATAGCTCACAAAGTTGTATATTATTTCCTTACTGTTTTTGAGTCCTTGTAATGTGTTCTTAGACATTACTTACTGTTACTTTCATGTTATTATTAGGTGTTGTGGTGTAAAGCTCATTTTCATTGTAATCATCTAGAGTTAGGTGATTTCCAAGTTAGAGTTAGCATGTTTGTCCAATTAGAAATAGATGGAGCTTGGTGCAGCAGAGTTAATACTTGTGTCTTCTTATAGTAGAGTTATTACCAAGAGATAAAGGATTAGGAGTTTAATCCTTGAAGTCTGGAGTTTGTATTCAAGCTTTATTGGATATAGTGGAGTTTGATAATTATTGGATACAAGTCGTGGTTTTTCTCCCTTGAGTAAAGAGTTTTCATATTAAAATTATTGTTTCTTCTATTTACTTTCTCCACATACTTTATTGTTCAGTTTATTCCTAGTTTTGGTTGTTTGAGTTTTTTTGGAATAGGCCTCAATAGTTGAGGAGCAACCCACCTCAACTCTTCAACCGTATATGAAACTCTCTATCATAGACCTCCACCCTTGCATATACCTTATTTACCTTAGTAATCTTCCACTAATGAAGTTTACAACACAATTATTAATAGGGAATTAGACTCTTCCTACTCAAATGCCACCTGACGAGAGCATAATTAAGGATGAAACAACAGTCTGATCTCCACAGAAGTGACAGAAACTTATCAATGGGCCATTGAGTGTATTTTAAGGTTAGAACTTACAGACAAGTGACTTTATCCGACCACCCTCACCACAAGTTAGATGCAAAGTTCTATGGTCCTTTCCAAATCATCAAAAAGGTTAGTCCTATGGCCTATACCTTACTATTTCTAGATATTATCAAGATTCTCCCTACTGATCATGTTTCTTTACTCAAAAGGTGTTATGAGATATCCTCTTATATATCTTATCCCCTACCACTGATGTTGCAAGCCTTTATTGCCTTGATACTATTGTTGTACTCCTAACAAGGATGGTTAAGAAAAGAAACATAGTTGTTGCTCAGATGCTGGTCCAATTTTTTGGTTCCCAGCTGATGCTTCTACCTAAGAATAACTTACTCTTTTAAAGACTATATTTCCTGGTTTTCATCCTTGAGGTCAAGGATCTTTTATAGGGGGTATTGATACCAGTTTATAGAATTGTTAATTCTTAGCTGAGTCAGCATGTCCCCGTCAACTATAAAGTTTTGTATATCTCCCAATTTTGGCAATTAGTGAATTTTTGAATTAACCATCTGAATACTCGAGTTTCTAGGGATCCTTATGAGTATCACTTCTCTGCCTGGGCTTCCTTTACTGCTTCCATCTGAATTGAATGTGAGCCATCCAATGTCTGGTTTTTACACCTGATTAATTTAATAATAACAACTTGTTTGGCCAACTCAACAGATTTACACAAATCAATCCAGTTAGTAGAATAATTAAAACAAGGAAAGTGACAATTTAGAAGCATCACCATTGTATTTAAAACCTATCTAATTATTGAAAGTTTCTTTAAGAATGCACAACTGGTTTTTCTTTTTTCTCAAGCTTTTTTTCACAACTCCTAGTCAAACCGGGAAGCATTACCATTGTATTTCAAACCTGTCTAATTGTTGAAAGTTGCTTAAAGAATGCACGACCGGTTTTTCTTTTGGGATTCCTATTTTTGGTTGGAAACTGATTTCTGTATTTTTTTGTAGCAAATAGGTCATCTTTTATGGTAATTTTAACCTATTTTTAGTTGTAATAAAAAAGGGCAGCCCGGTGCACTAAAGCTACCGCTATGCGTAGTGTTCAGAAAAGGGCTCCACTACAAGGGTGTATCGTACGCAGTCTTACCTTGCATTTTTGTCAGCGGCTGTTTCAAGGCTTGAACCTGTGACCTCCTGGTCACATGGCAGCAACTTTACCAGTATTTTTAGTTGTAATAAAAACTATTTAATTTAGGAGATCATCAATAACGTACGTAGCTTTTACCTAGAAAAAAAAACATAAACCTCTCTACGTATTCTCTTCATTTAACTCCATCTTTGTTTTAGTTTCTAGTTTTTGAATTTACTTACTGTGTTATTTTCCTTTAACGGTGTTAAAACAAACAATTGGTATCGGATATTTAATGTTGAGGGACTTGTGAGTGTATGCGTCAAGTAGATTTAATGGACACCATGAGCGGAGAAGAAAGTTTATCTTCAATGGCACCTCCAACTTTCAATGGAAAAAATTATCAAATTTGGGCAGTTAGAATGTAGACATTTATGGAAGCTTTGGATCTCTGGGAAGCTGTCGATGATGAATTTGAGATAGCTCACTTTCCAAACAATTCCACTGTGGCGTAGATTAATACTCACAAGGAGAGGAAAACTAGGAAATTAAAGGCAAAGGCATGCTTAGTTACTGCATTCTCATCTAATGTCTTCCCTCGTATCATGTTCTCTAAAATCAGTGAAAGAGGTATGGGATTATCTCAAGACTGAGTTTGAAGGAGATGAAATTATTAGAGTTGTGACCTGAATTTTGTTGGTCCGGCCCTGAAAGTTTCGCGGTGCGACCCATGATTGTTATTTTCAATGGGGTCTGTGGTGTAGCGTAGGGTTATTTTTGTTATTCAGAAAATTCAGCCTTCTCCACATTATACTCTCTCTCCATTATAGTGAAACCTCATCTGACTTTGCCCATAATTTTTACCCATAAGGGTTTCACGTAAATTTGTGTGTTGTTCTTGTTTTCTTTGACGTGTGGTATAAAAAACTGGTATCAGAGATTGGTCTATTTTTTTCTCGAGGATGCCAGCCATGAATTATGATATTCCTTTGTTGGATTGCAATACCAGATTTTTGTTATGGCAAGTTAAAATATGGGATGTGCTTGCACAAATAGATTTGGATGACGCTCTTCTAGGATTTGAGAGTCAGATTCACTAAAGGCATCCACTCAACTAAAGGAACTCTTTATTACATTCATTCTGATCTCTAGGGTCCTTCTAGAGGAGGTGCAAATTACTTGTTAACTATTATTGATGACTATTCTAGAAAAGTTTAGGTGTTCTTCTTGAAGCAAAGAAATAATTTGTTGCCTACTTTAAAGGAGTGAAAGACTATGATTGAAAACCAAATAGGGAAGCAGGTAAAATGCCTTCAGACTAATAATGGCTTAGAGTTCTATTCTAATGAATTTAATGCTCTGTGCATGTCAAAAGAAATTGTGAGGCACTTGACAGTTTGTCATACTCTGCAGCAGAATGGTGTGGCGGAATGAATAAATAGGACTATAATGGAAAAGGTGCATTGTATGCTCTCTAATACTGTATTACCTAAGTCTTTTTGGGATAAATCTACCTCCACAGCTTGTTTTCTTATTAACATGTCTCCATCAGTCATCATTGCTAAAAAATACTCCACAAGAGGTATGGTCTGGTGCTCCTACTAGTTATTCTGATTTGAGGATATTTGCATGTATTGCTTATGCTCATGTTTATAATGTAAAGTTGGAACCTAAATCTGTCAAGTGCTTATGTATGGGTTATAAGCCTGGCATTAAAGGTAATAAGCATTGGTGTCCAGAAAACAAAAAGGTCATAACTAGCAGGGATGTTATGTTTGATGAAACTGTCATGTTTCGCGCTCTTTCTGAATCTAGTGCTTCGCCGCCAAATGAGGTTAGTAACATGAATCAGCAAAAGTTAAGAACCCACTTTGAATTGTAGATTGGAGCAGAGTTTACTCCAGTGCCTACTTCTCAGTCTAGCTCGGAGATGCAGAGTGGTACTATTTCTTCTTCACCACCAATGGCGCCACAATATTCTATTGCTAAAGACAGGCCTAGGAGAGATATTAAACCTCCTTAGAAGTATGTTGAAGCTAATTTAGTTGCTTATGCATTGAATGTAATAAAAGGTATTGATTCTGGTGAAGATCTTTCTTCTTACTTAGAGGTAGCTAGTTGGGATGACTCCGGACGATGGATGACTGCTATGTATAAGGAGATGGAATCACTTCATAAGAATGGTACATGGGATCTGGTGAGATTACCTAAAGATAAAAAAGTTATCAGTTGCAAGTGGGTATTTAAAAGGAAAGAAGAAACATCGGGAGCTGAAGATGCTAGGTACAAATCAAGACTAATTACTAAAGGCTATAGTTTAGTTCAAGGTGTTATATTCACAGATGTGTTTTCTCTAGTTGTAAAATGTAGCTCGATTCGAGCCTTGCTTGTTATTATGGCCATGCATAATATTGAGCTTGGGAAGTTGGATGTCAAAACTGCATTCTTACATGGAAAACTTGATGAGGACATGTATATGCAGCAACCAAAGGGTTTTGTAGTCTCTGGAAAGGAGGACTATGTATGCTTACTGAAAAAATCTCTTTATGGCTTAAGTAGTTGCCCAGACAGTGATATAAGAGGTTTGACTCTTTTATGACCTCTGATATGTTTCGGAGTAGTAGTTATGATAGCTATGCCTACTTCAAGGAGGTAAGTAATGATTTATTTGTGTATCTTCTCTTGTATATTGATGATATGTTGATTGTAGCAAAGGATATGAGAGAGATAATAAAAGTCAAAGCCCATTTTAGTAAGGTGTTTGAGATGAAGGATCTAGGAACAGCAAAGAAGATTCTTGGCATGGAAATTCTGAGGAATGGAGAGAAGTGTAAGTTATACCTGAGTCAGAAAAGGTATATTGAGAAAGTGCTTCACAAGTTTAATATGCAAAATGCCAAACCTATAAGTACTCCATTGGCAGCTCACTCCAAACTCTCAGCCACTTTATCTCCAAAAATAGATGATGAGTGTGACTATATATCTCGAGTTCCATACTCTATTTCTTTTGGATCTCTTATATATATGATGGTTTGTTCCCAACCAGATTTAACTTATGCCGTCAGTGCAGTTAGAAGATACATGCCAAATCCTAGCAAAGAACATTGGAAAGCAATTCAATAGATTTTCAAATACTTGCATGGATCTGTTGATATTTTTTTGCAGTTTGGGCAAAATAGAGATAGAGTAATCAGGTATGTTAATTCTTATTTTGCAGGAGATCATGATAAAAGGAGGTACCTTACAGACTATGTTTTCACCATAGGTAGTTGTGCTATTAGTTGGAAAGCTACCTTACAGACTACGGTTACTTTGTTAACTACTGAGGCAGAGTATATGGCTATTATACAGGCTTTCAAGGAAGCTATTTGGTTGAAGGGTATGTTTGGTTAACTTATCAGAGACTTACAAATAACTACGGTATTTTGCAATAGTCAGAGTGTTATCTTCCTTACGAAAGATCGGATGTTTCATTAGAGGACAAAGTACATCAATGTTTGGAATTATTTTGTGCGTGAAATTATTGCTCGCGGTGATATTTTGGCGAGTAACCTTAGTACTCATAATAATATTACTGATATGATGACCAAGATACTACCAAGTGCCAAGTTTGAGCATTGCTTGGACTTGGTTAGTGTTAGCTATTAAAATGTGCCCTTAGGGGCTTTTTGTGGAAAAGTTGGAGAGTTTGTCTTGAAATGGATTTGAGTTCTAAATTAGAATTCATGTCAAGGTGGAGATTGTTAGATTTGTGACCCAAATTTTGTTGGTTCGGCCCTAAAAGTTTCGTGGTGCAACCCAAATTTGTGATTTTCAATGGTGTGGTGGTAGCGTAGGGATCGGGCTGATAAGACGTATTTGTATGCACGTACTATATAAGTGTGATTTAGTGGGTTATTTTCATTATTCAGAAAATTCATCCTTCTCCACATGCACATTGTAATCTCTCCATTATAGTGAAACCTACTTTGCCTCTGCTCGTGGTTTTTCCCACAAGGATTTCCACGTAAATCTATGTGTTGTTCTTGTTTTCTTTTACTTGTGGTTTGCTTATTCTATCTGAGTCATAATAGAAAGGATTTGAGAGATGCGAGTGTTGAATTTGGTACGTGAGTTTGAGCTGCAAAGGATGAAGGAAAGTAACCATGAAGGAGTACTCTGACTGACTTCTTAATTTAACAAATCTTCAGATTGTTGGGTTCCACTTCAAAGATTCAATGATTGTTAAGAAAATACTAGTAACGGTACCTGAAAGATTTGAGGATACTATAACAACCTTAAGAAATACTAAGGATTTGTCCAAAATCACACTAGCATAGTTCTTAAGTGCTTTTCAAGTGCGATAGCAACTACGTGTTATGAGACAAGAATGAGTTATTGAAGGTGCCTTACCAGCCAAGCCTCATGATGATGGACGTTATAAGAATAAAAAGAAGAAGAAGAAAAAGTACTAACCAACTGATGGAGAAAGTGCAGCACACAATAACAAAAATAAAACAAGTAGCTTTAAAGGAAACTACCCTCCTTGTAAGCATAACGGAAAGCTCGGACATGCACCTTTCAAGTATTGGAAGAGGCATATTGCAAAGTGCACTAAGTGCAATCAACTTAGGTATGAAGCTATCATCTGCAAGAACAAAACTTAGTAGCAAGATGCAGAGGCTCGAGTTGTTAATGAACTGGAAGAAGATGAACTCTTTGTGACATCATGTTTTACAAGAAGCATCTCAAGAGAGCCTTTGCTTATTAATTGAGGATACACAAATCATATGAGTTGTGATAAGGATCTTCTTACAGATTTGAGGCCAGCTAAAATTACAAAAGTTAGAATAGGCCACGATGATCATATTCCATAAAAAGAATGGGAACCATTACAATTAAAACACAATCAGGTACTACAATAATTTATGATGTTCTTTATGTACCCAATTTGGACCAAAACTTGTTAAATGTTGGACAATTATCATAAAAAGGTTTCAAATTGTATTTCGGAGATAAATAGTGCTTGATCAAGAAAGCCTCTGGACAAGACCTGTTTAAAGTCAAAATGAGATGCAGAAGTTTCTCATTAAATTCATTGGAAGAAGAGCAGATAGTGTATTCAGCAAAAGAAAACATTGCTGAGTTATGGCATATGAGGCTCAGGCACTATTATTATCAAGGACTTGACCAAATGCAAAAATTGGATATGGTAGAGAATCTACCCGATTTGGAAGTTAATGTTATTGAATGCCATGCCTACCAATTTGGTAAACTTCATAGAAAGACTTTTCCAAAATCAACTTGGAGGGCTTCACAAAAACTGCAACTAATTCACATTGATGTCGCAGGACATCAAAGAACTCCATCACTACAAGGCAACATCTATTAAATTCTTTTCATTGATGATTTTACAAGAATGTGCTGGATCATTTTCTTGAAATTCAAGTCAGATCTTGCTGAAGTATTCTGGAAATTCAAGAAATTGGTGGAAAATCAAAGTGGTTGTAAGATTCAAGCTTTGAGGTCTAATAATGGAAAGGAATTTACCTCAAAAGAATTTAATTCATTCTTTGAGGAGGCTTGTATTGTGCATCAACTTACAACGACATGCACACCAGAACAAAATGGTGTTAGTGAAAGAAGAAATAGATGGAAAATGGAGATGGTCAGGTGTATGCTAGATGAGATGGATCTTCCTAAAACACTTTGGATAGAGGCAACAAATACTGTAGTTTTTGTGAAAAGTCAACTTCCAATGAAGGCTTTGGAAGATAAAATACCATTTAAAGCTTGGAACGGGTTTAAACCTTCACCAAGTTTTCTTAAAGTGTTTGTTTGTGTGTGTTAATGTTACGCATGTTAAACGTGACAAACTTGAAAAGAAGGCAAATTTTGGCATCTTTATAGGCTACAGCGATGTGTCCAAGGCATGTAAGGTCTATTAACCTCAAATGGAGAAAATTATCATAACTAGAGATGTTTACTTTATTGAGGACTAGTACTGGAATCAGGATAAGCCCAAAAAATCCAATAATTAACACTCAATTAGGTCTAAAATATCTAATAAATGATCCTCCTGTCAGGGCACGAGGATGATTACTGATATCTATCAGAGATGTAATACAGCGATTTGTGAGCTCGCAAGCTATGAGGAAGTAAAAGGGGATGACAATGGTTGGTTGCAATGAAGGAGGAGGTGAAGATGATTGAAAAAATTAAACCTCAGAGCTTGTTGAGAAACCTCTTGAAAGAAAGATCACTGGTGTAAAATGGGTCTTCAAAATAACGTAGATGGCTTCATCAACAAACACAAAGCGAGGCTTGTGGTGAAGGGCTACACTCAGATCTTTGGAGTAGACTACTCATAAACTTACACACCAGTTGCTCATCTTGACACAATCAAATTGCTACTAGCCATTGAAGCGACTAAAAAATTGAAAATTTTATCAACTAGATATTAACTCGGCCTTTCTCAGTGGTCTTCTACAAGAGAAAATTTATGTTGAGAAACTAGATGGTTTTGTTATCAATGGGAAAGAAAATAAGGTTTATTTCCTAAAGAGACTCTCTATGGTTTAAAGCAAGAACTAAGAGCTTGGTATATCAGGATAGATAATTATCTGTTAGGCTTGGGCTTTGGAAAAAGCTTATTAGAATCCACTATTTATATAAAACATAAAGACAATGATATTCTTATTTAAGTCTTTTTATATTGACGATCTTCTGGTAATAGGAAATAATTTAAAGATGGTTGAGGAGTTTAAAGAAAAAATTATACAAGTTTTTGAAATGACATATCCTGGTCTTATGTCCTATTTTCTTGGGATGGGGATCAAGCAAAGAAAAAGTGAAGTGTTCATTTAAAAAAAAGAGATATGCGGAGGAAATTCTCAAGAAATTTCAAATGGAGGACTGCAGGCCGATCAGCACACCAAGGAATCAAAACGAGAAACTTTGGAAAGAATATAGAGCCTATAAAGTTGATAAAGGGTATTACAGAAGCTTGATCAGTTGCTAAATGTATCTCACTGTGACAAGGCCAGATATTCTATTTGTTGTAAGTCTCTTATCTCGCTTTATGCATTGTGCAAGTGAGATGCATTTAAGAGCAGCAAAAAGAATATTAAGAGACATCATAGGAACTATTGACTAAGGGGTAAAGTTTGAGAAGTCTCAAAGCTTTAAATGTCTTGGGTTCTCAGATAGTGTTTGGGCTGGATCCACTGATGATTGTTACACCCCTTTTTTAAACCCGAAAAGATTAAATTTTAAAGTTAAAAGGATTTTTATTATTAAGTGATGAAAAAAGCAGAATTTGTTTCGAAAGATGACTATTTACATTTTTATTCAGAGTCACCACTTGGCATAAATCGGGTGTGCCAAGTCACCTTTGAAAATCTCTTTTCAAAATGATTTGATTCTTTAAAACTGGTTTGCGAACAAAGATTCCGGCTAAGGAATTCTGTTGATCGAGGGGAAGGTGTTAGGCACCCCTCAATCCCGTTGTTCGACCACGGTCGTTTGGTGAAGCATATCAGCTATTTTGACACTACGGATATATAAATCATACAAAAGCACATAAAACAATCAACCAAACAAACAAAACGAATCCAAAATATAGTGTCAAATCCAATTATACAATCCAAAATAAAAAAATGCATAAAATATAAATCCTACTCTAAACTAGTCCTAAGCAAAGATCCAATGTGCTACCCGATGCTTCGTGCCTTCATCACGGACGTCCTCCAAGTACATGATACGTCGGGGTATTTCCCGGTGAATAAATACAAATGTGACCTCAGGGCATTCCCCGGCGAATGAATACAATTGATCAAAATTCATAAAATAAAACCATTCAACAAACATTTTCAACATTCAATATTCCACAATTCCTAAAATTTGCCTGCCCAACCTATATTTGCCTAGCCATTTAACGACTTAATCGTGATACTACCACATTCGAGGAAATTAACATTTCAAATCAATTTAATCAGTGAACCAAAAATTAGTCTGAGTTCACTTTATCATGATCAATTCCTCCCCGTATTCATTCTCAAAAATAATTAATCAATTCTTCGACTATCAATCCGGGTTTTACGTTCAAATCCAACATCAATCAACACAAAATAAATATTCAAACATGTCAAACAACAAATCATGCACATTCACATAAATTAAAGAGAGAGAAGATAGACTTGGACCTCAATGTTACTTTTATTCAATCAACTTGGACCGATTTCTACCACGATGGGAGCCTCGTGAACCCATGAA
Organism: Capsicum annuum; assembly: GCF_002878395.1. Taxonomy (NCBI): domain Eukaryota; kingdom Viridiplantae; phylum Streptophyta; class Magnoliopsida; order Solanales; family Solanaceae; genus Capsicum; species Capsicum annuum. Next base: position 519,877 of record NW_025893537.1, read on the forward strand.
CCACGAATAGACCTCGAACTCAATACTCAAAATCTCAAAGACAAACCCACTTTTGTTTTTCAATTTTGAGACGGTTTTGATCGGTAGTGGCTCATCTCCGACAAAATTTCGAGCAACCCGTGGATAGCTGCGTCTGATTTGGCTGTTGGCTACTGTTTTTCGATGCGTTTGGATCTTTTTCTAATGAAAAGCTTGGTCACTGATGAGAGTGTATTCTGGCGAGCTGACTAGATTTAGAACTCTCTCTCTCTACCATAGCAGTGGGGGTTTTCTCCATTTATCCTTCTCAATCTATCTCTCAAACTCTCTCTTTTTCTCAATCTCTCCCTTGCCTCTCTATTTTTATCCAATCTCCCTCACTCATTTCTCTACCCTCTACCGTTCTCCATCTCTCTCAAACTTCTACTATGTGTAAGTTTGATGTTCTTTGTCAAAAATAGTGAGGTGAATCTATCTATGGCGTGATCTCTTTTTTGTGTATATATTGTGATTATGATGGAGATAAAGGGAATGGAGAGTGTGGTATTCTGTGTGCCGAATATGTGTGTATCCTCCTTCTTTTTATACTGTTCTCTTTCTTTGTGAAGAAGAAATGTGAGGGGGTCACGTGGATGGGGTAGTGGGGGTAGGGTATAGGGTAGGTAGGGTAGGGTGAGTTGGTTAAGATAAGATTTTTTAGGAATTATGTTAAAGGTTGTTATTTTTTGTATTTTGGTGGGGTAATCACATGGATGAGGGTGTGTAGTAAGATGAGATAAAAATGAATAAAATTGGTCTTGGGAGGAAAAAAATTAAGTGTCTACAGCATGCCCCTTTTTGGGTGTAAACACAAAGTGTTTTCAGACAAAAAAGTAGATAACGAGACCAAATTTTGACCTGACCATTATTCAAAGAAAGAAACAGAAAGAAGAAAGGCCACCAAGTCTTGACTTAGGACGTACTATCTACCTAACTTATGAGGGAATCAAGTCATATGTATCTCGAAGGGTTGAAAGGAGAGAGACTATACCGAGTTGGAGAGTCAAGTGAGGTTCCATCGAGGTTCCGGTCCACAGCTCTGTCATTACATCTAAAATAAAAATTACAAGTTAAAACATAAATGAAATTACAAAAAATATATCTATGCAGCTTCTTTTGGACTCTTGACTTAAGTTTCATCACCCTATTCTTCAGGCGAGCTCCTGACTTTGCAATTTTTTTTCAACTTGTTGACTACTTTCAGTTTCTTCACCCTGTTCTCCAGGTGGGCTCCTGAATTGCTATTTTTCAATCTGTTGACTTTCAATTTCTCCACCTTATTTTTTGACTTCCAACTTCTTCACCTTGTTGTTTGACTTTCAACTTCTTCACCATGTTGCTTGATTTTTCATTTATTCGTCCTGTTTTTCAGGCGCGTGTTGACACCTAATTTTTGCCCTCCACAACTATGTTTAATCTCGGATTTCTTCGATTTTCAAATAAAATCGCAACAAGTATTTTTTCCAAATAAACGCATTTTAAAATATGCTTTTGGGTTAAATTTGTCATTTAAGTAATAATTATATATTTTCGTATTTGCATATATGGGATTGCATAAATGATGTCATTTAAATGAACATTTTTATCAAAATTGGACTTTAAATTAAGGCTCATCTTGAAATATAAATTCAAATGATTAAAATCATGATTTAAATATAATTTATTCTCAAAAATAATTTATTTGGATAAATATGCATTTGATTTTATTAAATCAAGAAACTCAGGATTAAAAAAAAGGTATTAATTCATATCGAATTTCAATTTAATTTAGCCAATCTATTAGATTTGACCATAATTGAAAATTGGTCATAATTGCAATGCAATTCGTCAATTGATTTTAAATTTGGTCAAAATAAATAAATATGGCTAAATTTTAAATTCCAATTAGGGTTATATTTTAAATAACCCCAAAATTCTCAAGAACTCTCATAACTTCTATCCAATTTCCACCAAAAAATAAATTCAAATTGTACTACATTGTACTATTTCCCCCCACATTATCTTTCACCTCACCTTATCTTTAATTTTTACATTCCAAAAACCCCCCTAAATGTTTTTTCTCCCACATTGGTGGATGACAAGAAATAAATCTCTATCCTTTCCTATAAATACTTTTCTCCCACATTGGTGGAAAAGAGAAAAAAAATACCCCCATTCTCTCCTATAAATACTACCACTACTTTGGTAGAGAGGAAAAGAAAAAGGAAGAAAAAAAAGAGGCTATAAAGGTGAAAAAATTCTTTTGAGCAAAATAGTTATTTTTATTTAGTAAAAAAATTTGTTTCATAGAGTTGGTCAGCTCATCAAAATTTTTGAGTTGCCGGCGACGTTTTTTGATAGTAGTTGATTCCGACGAAGCTCGTAGTCTCGTTTTGCTGCCCCCCAAAAGGTAAACACACCTTTTTTTTATTTTAGTTTTTATTATTGTTTTCTTCTTCATCTTTTTTCTTCTTCGTAGTTCGAAGATATAATTTTGTTTGCTGGGATTGTATGCTGCAGATGGCCTTGAACGCCTAGGACATTGTGGTATCGATATTCTAATTATTTTCATGTTCATCATAAAAAAATACGCTAGCAATAGTTTTATGTTCCCTTTTATACTTTATTCTTTGATTATTTTGGATAAAGTTTTAATCTTTGCTTAAAAGGCGTATTTATGCTTTGTTTAAACTCATTGTTGTTGGATATATTTGTTTTCAGTATGTAAAGTTATTTTCTTTATGTTTAAAAGAATAGTTAATGTTGAATGTTTCACCTTTTCACCTTATTCTTCGATTAAAGACTTGATCGTGTCTCTCCTTGATTCATAATATCAAAAGAGAACCAATGATGTATTAGAACGATAAATCATAGGTCTTTACGTGTTTTTTCCTAAAGTTGGCCATAATTTATATGTGTGAATTTTCGTTAATGTCGCCTTAATTAAAATTTAAAGATTATCTTTCTTGAAAAGTTAACCTTTATTTTCTTTTGTTATACGGATTAGTATCTATGTTTATTCAATTTTAGAAGTCATGAGTATTTTTCTTGTTGCCTCATCCTTTACTTTCACAAGCCTATGTTGTTTGTTTCTCGCATGAATTGATCATTGAATATGGCCTTCTTCCTTTTACCTTTATTCATTCTTGTATGAACATAAATCATGAGGCATGTAAGTGGGTGTCTTTGCTTTGCACTTTATTTGTTGACTCTCATTCTTGTGCAAGTGTGCTTATCATTGCCATTCAAAAATTGGTTCTTGATATTTTCTTTTGCTTTGAAATATTTCACTTTTATGCCTTGAACGTATATTAATTTCTTTATCTTTTCTTTGCATGCAAAAAATGTCTCGAGTCCAAATGTATTCCTCTCCTCTTGCATTTCATAATGGGCCAATGAGGTCTACCTCTTCGAGTCAAGTTCGAAGTTTAAACCCAAGGTCCACTACATGACGCGCGGGTGCTACAAGATAGACGAAGAAGGAAAATGGGTCAAAACCCATTAATGAGGTCACTAAGAGACTTGAAAAGTCTCGATTTTTATTATTGTCTTCTTTTTATTTATTCATTTAGTCATTTATTTATTCATTCATTTGGGCCTCAAAGCCAAAGTTGTATTTAATACAGGTGGAGCAAGACTCGAGCCAAAGGCTTGAAAACTAGATTAGGATAGGTGAAATGGGTCGAAAGCCCATTTAGAGTAGGACAGGTCTCATTAATTTGGGCCGATGGCCTAAATCCCTTACTTCCTCCCTTTCCCTCTATTCTTTATGTTTGTTTTCCTTATGTGCTTGGTGAACCTAGGTAAATCCTTAGTTAAGTCGCTAGAAAACTAGTTTTGCATAAACACCCAAATATTTTCAAAATCGCTTTCTTTTCAAAAAATCAATCACTTTTTGACAAAATTAATCTTTTCGAAGTTAATCAAGAGACGATTTTCAAACGGTCCGGATAACTGCAAGTTAGCGGACGTTTTAGGTGTCTAACACCTTCCTAAAATGTTAATAGGAACCACTTATCTAGAATCTCTAACTTAAAACGATTTTTCTGTTTTGAATAGTTTGAAGTAACTCTCTAAAGGTTTCTTAATTCTTTTTCAAAATTAAGTGGCGACTCTTTCAAAAGTCAAAATTTCTCCTCAAAACAGCGGGCTCCTGACAAATGAAAACTGACAAGAAAGTGCGTCTCCCAACAAATATCACTTGAATTACCCAAGGAAATGTGTCTCCTTAAAAATGCTTGAATTACCCAAACAAGGAAGTGCATCTCCTTACAAATACCGCTTGAATTACCAAACAAGGAAGTGTGTCTCCTTACTAATGTTGCTTGAACTACCCAGATAAGGAAGTGCATCTCCTTACAAATGTTTCTTTAATTACCCAGATAAGAAAGTGCGCCTCCTTAAAAATGTTGCTTGAATTACCAAACAAGAAAGTGCGTCTCCTCACAAATGTTGCTTAAATTACCAAAACAAGGAAGTGCATCTCCTTACCAATGCTGCTTGAATTACCTAAACAAGGAAGTGCGTCTCCTATGGAAGTTTATCTCCTTATGGTACCGATTGAATTACCAAACAAGGAAGTGCATCTCCTTACCAATGCCGCTTGAATTACCAAAACAAGGAAATGTGTCTCCTAACAAATATTTCTTGAATTACCCAATCAAGGAAATGTGTCTCCTTACCAATGTCGCTTGAGCTAAACAAATAAGGAAGTGCATCTCCTCATAAATACCGCTTGAATACCCAAACTAGGAAGTGTGTCTCCTCACCAATGTCGCTTGAATTACCAAAATAAGGAAGTGCATCTCCTTACAAATGTTGCTTGAATTACCCAGATAAGGAAGTGCATCTCCTCACAAATGTTGCTTGAATTACCAAATAAGAAAGTTCATCTCCTTACAAATGTTGCTTGAATTACCCAAATAAGGAAGTGCATCTCCTTACAAATGCCGCTTGAATTACCCAAATAAGGAAGTGCGTCTCCTTACAGATGTTGCTTGAATTAACCAAACAAGGAAGCGCGTCTGCTTACAAATGTTGCTTGAATTAGCTAAACAAGGAAGTGTGTCTCCTTACAAATGTTGCTTGAATTAACCAAACAAGGAAGTTCATCTCCTCACACATGCCACTTTAATTAACCAAACAAGAAGGTGCATCTCCTTATAAATATTTCATGAATTAACCAAACAAGGAAGGGTGTCTCCTTACAAATGTTTCTTGAATTTTTCAAGAAAATGTGTCTCCTTACAAATATCCCTTAAATTATCTATACAAGGAAATGCGTCCCCTTACAAATGTCACCTGTGCAGAAACATTGCCTCTTACATTTGTAGAAATGAGAAATTATGGCCTTTGATGTTTAGGCTTTGAAATCCTTGATCCGAATGCAACATGTGTTCACGTTTCATACAAAGAAAACTTGTGAGTTTTACAAACATGGTGTCTAGTTTGTGACTTTGGCTTTTTTGGAAATTACTCTTGCCCCTGTCACATTTAATCTTGCCTCCAAGCATTAGCATATGTCATTGACTCGCTGTATCATTGATTCGAACTCAGACTATTAAGAGTGACTTTGAAACAAACACAGTATTTCTGCTTTGCCATGCTTCTCAGATGAACCCTTTAAACCTTGATATTTTCATAAGTTCCCAGTCTTGTTTGTTAACAAAACTTTTTGCATGCCTTATTTCGGCTCACAATCATATCTCTTTCATATGTTAGCCTTTTATCTTGCTTTGTGCAATTGAAGAAGCTGGTAGCCAGTTTTAAAATCTTTTCTCACTTGTTTTGATATGGACTTGACTCAAAGACAATATAAAAATGACAATGACTTTTATTTGGACAACTGACTCAAGAAAACAAAATAAAAATAAAGGGAAGAAAGAAGAAAATGAATGTCTCTATTTGAAACAAAGAAATGAAAAATTTATCTAGAAATGATAGTCAACTCTAATGATTATGCCATGCATTTTGGATTAAGTTGTCTGATCTTTCCATCCAAACTTTATACCAATTGTTGTTGATTTAATGGCCGTCAAACTGAGTTGCTTCCTTAGGTCAATTACATTTAAGACCTCATTCGGCTAGTGATACCTTGAAGGTTTTTTGCCAACAAGCCTCTCTCATTTTCTTTTTTCTCAGTTCACCATTGCCTTATGGTGTCTGTGAGGGTTTTTTCACCATTGAGACTCTCTTATTTATTTCTCTCAACTCACAGTCGTGTTATGGTGTCTGTGAGGATTTTCACTAATAAGACTCTCTTATTTTTATCTCTCTCAACTTACCATCACCTTATGGTTCGTGAGAGTTTTCACCGATAGGACTCTCTTATTTTTATTTCTCTCTTGATTCCCTATGCTGAGGAAGGCGGGCAGTTCACAAAATGCGCCATCATACGTATTACATACTTAGCCTTAACATTCTCAAAGATTGATATGAAGGTCTTTCTTTGGTTGTATCTTGGCTTTTGGATAAGGTTAGAAAAAAAGTATGACATGAAGCCCAAACGACACTTGAAGTGGGGTAAGACTTAAGCATTAACTTTGACATCTTTTAAGCATTAACTTTGACTGAGTTTGTGCGTCCCTACTTCTTCTGCATTTTTCTAGCATACAACTCCACTTTCATTGTACATTACTCGCATTGAATGACTCATGATTTCGTGGAGCTGAATTTCTTTCTGTTCACCCAGACACTATTTCACCTAATTAAGATATGTCTTTCAATTGATAACCAAGATATTCTTGTGATTCTCAAAATAAGTGCCTTAATTTTCAAAGAAGGCTTCAACTTGTCACCAAATATCTCAGCACTCTACCTATTACCTCAGATGTTCTCTTTTACCAACTTAAACCTCTGATTCAATGTTTCATGGTTAAATTGGATTTTAAGATCTGACTGAAAATTCTGCTAGCATGTCATATCACTAGAATCAACACAAAATGCACTATGTAAAGAAAATAAACAAATGACTTAAAATGAGACAAAACGACAAGGGACACCATATTTCATTGAAAGAAAAGATAGAAGGGTTTAAACAAAGACGACAGAGAAACAAAACAAGATAGATCCCGAACTAAAACCCTGAAATAATTAGGATAATAAAAAATAAAATAAAACAAACTACCAGACCTCTTCCTAGTAGGGAGAGGAGTGACTTCTCATTTGCTCAGCCTGACAACTTATCCACTGGTTTGTATATCAGCATGACTAGAGCTTCTACCACTTCCTAGTAGGGAGAGGAGTGACTTCTCATTTACTCAGCCTGACAACTTAGCCACTGGTTTGTATATCAGCATGACTAGAGCTTCTACCACTGTCAGACACATTTTCTTCAACAAATAAGTTCTGGATCTCCGTGCTTGACTCATTGCTTCCCACATATCATATCATGCATTAACGTCTATGGGTGAAGGATTCTGTGTGACCTTCGCAGTGTCAATGTTTTGCACTACGATCAAATTTTCTTGAATCAACCTTTCCATTTTTCTTTTCAAAGCACTACAACCTTCAACACTGTGACCCGATGAGCTAGTTAATGAGCGGTGGATATATTGAGATGTAGCTGATGTGGCATGAATTTTGAGGCATGTTGTGGTGCGTCAATCAATAATAAGGAACTGAATTTTTTCAATTGTGATGGAAAACTCAAGATATTGGCAGGATCAATAGTAGGGAATGGAGGAGAAGGTATCCTACTATCCCAAGCTCGATACATTTCCATCATTTTTTGTCTTAGTCTCAAATTCTCTTCCTTTAAACTCTCATTTTCCTGCCTTATTGTTTGATTCATGAGGTCGCTCTCCGTATCCTTGTTGAACACAGCTAAACCTTCTTTAGATTTGGTGTAATGTGGAGGACCAGCTAGGATGCCACAAATCAACCACCTTAAACTAACTCAACCAAAGACAACAAATGTGTTAGAGTTAACATTTTTTTTTCAAAACCTTTTTTCTGATTTTCTTTTAAAAAGATAACCGAACCCAAGAAGGGCACCTACGTACCTCACTCTCGAGAGAGGAGAATAAGGTATGTGTAGTTCGTGAAGTCTTGCCAAAATGGCCAATTAAACTCTTTTTCTTGAAAGTTTAAGAAGAAAAGAAAATAACCAATTGTCAAAAGAATTGACAAAAATCTTTTTTTGAATTTTTTCAGCTTTAAACTCCCTATACAAAATGAAGCCTATTATTACCAATGAAAATATTTTTAGGTTTCCAATTTTGCATTTAATGTGAAAATGAATTTTAAACCTATTAAAGGAAAATCTTTTTGTGGTTTTCTTTTGAAGAAGTATATGACATCTACTCTAATAAAGAATGAAAAAAATATTTTTGGGATTTTTCCAATAAGATCAACCAAAAATGAAACCTACGACTATTAAGGAAAATCTTTTTTGTAGTTTTCTTTTCGAGGCATATATGAAACACCTACTCTAAATAAAGAGTAATAAAAATCTTTTTGAATTTTTAAATAAGATCCCCGAACTAACAATAGGCTGCCTACGTATCTCACTCCTAAGAGAGGAGAATCAGGGGTGCGTAGCTCGTTCAGATTGGACAATTAAGGATTAAAGATCAAACTAAGACTTGAACTGAGAGACGTAATTACAGACAGACGATGAAAGACGTCAATAAAATATTTTTGAGTTTTTTAATTGACACTTCACATAAAACTGACACCAACAATTATGAAAGAAAAAATCTTTTTGGGTATTTTAGTTACATGAAACGTACAATACTTCTACCATATTTTTGAATTTTTGTTTTATAAAAAGCTCCTATTAAAAGAAATCTTTTTTGAAATTTCTAAATTATGGAAGCTTACTAAAGAAACAAAGAAAAATCTAAATAAGTGCAAAAGGTAAAAAAATCTTTTGAATTTTTGAATTGTGAAAAACAAAAGCCATAAAGAACACTAAAAGCTACGAAACCCTTTTGACTCACTTTTTTCCTTCTTTTTTTTTCAAACACACCTTACTTGTAAAACATGCTATCCCCGAATCAGTCCGTCAAATGACCACATTATCCTCAAAGATGCAACATTTAGCACATAAGGTTGTTTTAGGGGTGAGTCTCCTACAAAGGACTAAATGGGCCTCGCTAGGTCTCAATATGATGCTCATAAGTATGACCTAAAGGTTGACCTACGTTGGGGTTCACTAACAAAGCCGTTCGGAGAAATATATGGTCGATAGTGGCTGCTTTGCTTTCCACCTACTCCATACGTTCGATGGCTCCCCCTCCTAAAATAAGGGTGACTCAACTAGAGTTCGTGCGCACGATGTACACTCCGGGACTTGTTACAGAAAGAATTGACTCGGGTTATGCAAATGATGCCAGATACAAAGCGGTAACACATAAGAAGAAAGATTGTTAACACGTAGAACGTAGGCACTCAATGATGATAAATAAACACAAACACTAACAAAAACAATGATTATACACCCATAATGTCAAACTAAGCTGATACAACTCCAAAAATAAGCTCGAATTCTGAAAAATTCCCAGCAGAGTCGCCAGAGCTGTCACGCCTCTTTTTTAAACCCAAAAAGATTAAGTTTTAAAGTTGAAAGGGTTTTTATTATTAAGTGACAAAAAAAGGAGAATTTGTTTTGAAAGAGGAGTATTTACATTTTTTTTCAGAGTTGCCACTTGGCATAAATAGGGTATGCCAAGTCACCTTTGGAAATCTCTTTTCAAAATGATTTGACTCTTTAAAACTGGTTTACGAACTGACATTCCAGCTAAGGAATTTTGTTGATCGAAGGGAAGGTGTTAGGCACTCCTCGATCCCGTGATTCGACCACGGTCGCTTGGTGAAGCATATCGGCTAGTTTGACGCTACGGATGTATAAACCACACAAAAGCACATAAAACAATCAACCAAATAAACAAAACGAATCCAAAATATAGTGTCCAATCCAATTATACAGTCCAAAATTAAAAAATTTGTAAAATATAAATCCTACTCTAAAATAGTCCTAATCAAAGCTCCAATGTTTTACCCAATGCTTCGGGCCTTCATCATGGACGTCCTCCAAGTACATGATACGCCGGGGCATTCCTCGATGAATAAATACAAATGTGACCTCAGGGCATTCCCCGGCGAATGAATACAATTGATCCAAATTCGTAAAATAAAACCACTCAACAAACATTTTCAACATTCAATATTCCACAATTCCTAAAATTTGCTTGCCCAACCTATATTTGCCTAGCCATTTAACGACTTAATCGTGATACTACCACATTCGAGGAAATTAACATTTCAAATCAATTCAATCAGTGAACCAAAAATTAGTCTGAGTTCACTTTATCATGATCAATTCCTCCCCACATTCATTCTCAAAAATAATTATCAATTCTTCGACTATCAATTCGGGTTTTGCGTTCAAATCCAACATCAATCAACACAAAATAAATATTCAAACGTGTCAAACAACAAATCATGCACATTCACATAAATTAAAGAGAGAGAAAATAGAATTGGACCTCAATGTTACTTTTATTCAATCAACTTGGACCGATTTCTACCACGACGGGAGCCTCGTGAACCCATGAACCACGAATAGACCTCGAACTCGATTCTCAAAATCTCAAAGACAAACCCACTTTTGTTTTTCAATGTTTGAGACGGCTTTGATAAGTTGTGGCTCATCTCTGATGAAATTTCGAGCAATCTGTAGACTGTTGCGGTTGATTTGGCCGCTGGCTACTATTTTTCGGTGCGTTTAGATCTTTTTCTAACGAAAAGCTTGGTTGCCGGTGAGAGTGTATTTCGGCGAGCTGACTGGATTTAGAGCTCTCTCTCTATCACAGCAGTGGCGTTTTCTCCCTTTATCCTTCTCAATATATCTCTTAAACTCTCTTTTTTGCTCAATCTCTCCCTCGCCTCTCTATTTTTATCCAATCTCCTTCACTCATTTCTCTACCCTCTACTCGTTCTCTATCTCTCTCGAACTTCTACTGCGTGTGAGTTCGATGTTCTTTGTGAAAAATGGTGAGGTGAAACTATCTATGGCATGATCTCATTTTGGCGTATATATTGTGATTATGATGAATAAAAAGAGAATGGAGAGTATGGTATTCTGTGTGTCGAATATGTGTGTGTCCTCCTCCTTTTTATATTGTTCTCTTTCTTTGTGAAGAAGAAATGTGAGGGGGTCACGTGGATGGGGTATTGGTGGTAGGGTATAGGGTAGGTGGGGTAGGGTGAGTTGGTTAGGATAAGATTTGTTAGGAATTATATTAAAGGTTGTTAATTTTTGTATTTTTGTAGGGTAATCACATAGATGAGGGTGTGTGGTAAAATGAGCTAAAAATTAATAAAATTGGACTTGGGAGGGACAAAATTAGGTGTCTACAATGATATAAGAAGTATTTATATATGGACATTGTTTCAGCCTAGGGTCAGGAATCTTTTCATGGTTATATAAGAAGCAGGAAATTGTTGCACAGCAGTAAACCAAGCCTAATGGCTTGGAAAAATCAGGTGTGATTTACATATAGAACAGAAGGATAGTACTGAGATTCTAGTCGACAACCAGGAAGCTATTGCACTCTCAAACAATCTGGTGTTTCATTGGAAGACCAAACATTTCATCATCAAGTTCTATTTATTGAGAGAAATGCAACAAAAGGGAGAAGTGACTCTAATCTATTGCAAGTTGGAAAACCAGCTAGTAGACCTATTTACTAAGCCACTTTCAGTCAGTAAGTTCGAGCTTCTAAGGCAAAGAATTGGTGTTTGCATTTCATAAAGTAAGGATGAGTACTGAAAGTTGCTTTAAGAATGCGCGGCTGTTTTTTCTTTCTTCTCCGGCTTTTTTTTTCCAACTCCTTGTCAAATTGGGATTCCTATTTTTGGTAGGAAACTAATTTATGTTATTTTGGGTATAAAAAATAGGTCATTTTTATGGTAAGTTTAACCTAATTTTAGTTGTAATAGCAACTATATAAGTTAGGAGATCATCAATAAAGTACGTAGCTTTTACTAGAAAAAAATATAAACCACTCTGCATATTCTCTTCTTTTAACTCCATCTCTGTCTGCTAGTTTTCGAATTAATTTAATGCATTATTTCCCTTTAATAGTATTAAGACCAACACCAATAATGGATCTGGGAGACATATGGATATTCTCAAAATTTTCATTGAATTACTCTTGCAAGTTTTCCAGCAGATAATGGAAGGTAAACATTGAATAAATGAGGCATGGATTTTGTTCTTAGTTTCAGAGAACCACCACGACATGAGGACCTGTCTAATGTCTTCAAATCTAATGGTAATGCCACATGTTTGGCTAAAGTAAGACCAAACTTGTTTGGAAATGTTGCTTTGACAAAAAATGATGATGAGAATTCTCTTTTTTGTGGATTAAACAACACCACATAGAAGGATTGTTAACTTTAAATCTTCTCACTGTAACATCAGCAGGAATATTATTCAGAATAAATCTAAAAGTGAAAAAGAAGATCTTGAATGAGAGCCACTTATGCCATATCATAGAGGCAGTGGAGGAGTAAGCTCTTTGAGTCCTTAGCTTATACCAAGCTGTCTTACAAGAGAAAAACTCCTTCAGTATCAATAGTCCAAATTGGCTGGTCGTCATAGTTGTAATAGATCTCCACCTGTTTAATATCACTAACAATATAGAAAGGAACCTCCTCAATGAGTTTTGGGATGTTCCATCCCCTCTCATCAAAAAATTGGTTCAACATGGTTCTTTTAGAGGAATTGTGATGATTAATCAATTTAGCCAAAGCACCTTTGCCAGTCCAGTTATCCCACCAAAATGAAATATTTCCTTTGCCTGATTTTTCAAGGAATGATGTTTTCAAGATCATCTTTGATATTCATGATTCTTTTCCAATTATGAGATTTACCATAAGATCACTTCTTGAGAACCAGGTGCTTTCTTTTGCAGTATTTATCTTTCTTTTGCAGTATTTATCTTCCAAAAAATCCCAAAGCAAACTACGATTTGTCCTAAAGTTCCACTAAGCCTTGGCTGAGAAGGTAATACACACATCCTTTAAGGATCTATCCAATACCACCCTCTAGAGTAGGCAAGAAAAGATCTTCTCAAGCTATCCAATGTTGTTTGTTTTTATTGTCGATATCTTATACTTGATACACATGTGATATAATACATATATACGACATACACTAGACTATGATATTTTGTTCATCAACCTTAAAGTTCCATATGAAATTCGAACTAAAACTTCACTGAATTTGAACCAAATTGTCCCAAACTTTAGATATAAGCTCTTCTAGAGATATTTCCAAGTTTTTGGAATAGCACTAGTCAAAAATTATTCTAATTATGCAAACTCAAAATTCAATTTTATGACTTCATCAGTGGCAACTGATTCTGGTTTTTTACATTGTAATCACCAATACAGGTCAATCATAAGTTTCAACTTTATTGAATGATTTAGCAGCTATTAAGCTCAAAATCATATTTCAACCATAAGTATTCTCAACTCAAAAACAAGTCCTGGCCACAATCAGGAGGTCCATAGCTTAGTTCTTCAATGGCGTTCCTTGTTTAATTTTACAAATAAGGTTTTATGAAATCTGAGAGAGAGAAAAGAAAGAAAAGATCTTTAAGAACTCTCTATGTTGTACGTTTTGTTGGAACTTGTATATATTATGTGTGAATTTTATTTCTATATTTTAAAAGTAGAGTAATACGGTAAATTACACTTAATATGCAGGGGCGGCTCAAGCATATTCGTGGCCTAAGGCGAAAATCAAAAGGAGGTCTTCAATTTTTAAGAAGAAATAATTTTTTTCTACTAATTATTTTTTACTAACTTTATTTTCAAAATTATATAATCGATTTTTTTTAATTATTCTTTTTTAAGTAATAATTATAGTAATAATTCTAATTCTTTTTTTAAAATTCTTTTCAAATTTGAGTGCCTAAGGCTGACGCCTATTTTTTTCTAAGGTAGAGCCGCCCTGGTAATATGCCTTTTAAAATGTGATGCAAAGTATTCTATGAACACAAATTCAACAAAGTTCTAACTCCAACTTACGTATGTGTATCGTCTAGGAGCGAAGAAATGAACCATATTTGACTCAAGTTGGGAAAAAGATCTGAATCATTTGATAACTTTATAGTAGAAAAGGTGGAATCCATTGCAACCCCTTAAAGTTGCATTAACTTTCACTTAAACGTCTTAACTAGGTTATGTTAATTTTAAGCACCTCCTGTCAGGGCGGAGCTACCCTTTGCTGAGATGTTCATTCGGACCTCCTCCGGCGAAAAATTATGTTGTATATGTATGGTTAAAATTATTTTATATATATATATATATATATATTAGATGTTGAACCCTTTTAGTTAGTTCGTATATTCACTTATAAATTATATTCTGGTTCCGCCACTGCCTCCTGTTTGGCACGATGTGTGTTGCACATAATTTGGCAAGAACTAAATTTCCACCCATGTAATCTATTTACAATTAGCAAGATCTATGTTAAAAAAAAATTGAAAATGTTTTTTTCAAAGGAAAGAAAATATCAAAGATTCGAATAACGATGTGATGGACAGGAAAATTATGAAAGATTATTCAAGAAGGAAATCAGAGTAAAACTTCAGAATAATTTTTGATGGAACTCCATTTGTAAATGTCCAACTTGAAATAAATTCGTGAAGATTCAGGAAACAATTTTTGGGGGTAAAGGATTGAAATTCTTGATTTAGATATTGTTCCATCACTTTAGATTGAAGAAATTGAGATGAAAATTTAAAAAATACATTAAAGCTCATTTGAAGCTTCCTGCCCAAAAAAAAAAATCTAAAACTAAAATTCATTGCTCTTGACGGGGAATTTGATGGCGTTTTTTGTGTCGTTGAGTTGCTGGATTTATTGAACACAACCCCCCGCCGTTGCCTAAAATCGCCAATGGTGGCATTGCCTTCAAACTCAAATTTGAGGCATTGCGTGTGGAATCAATTGTTGCTTCTTGTGCAGATGAGTTTTTCTCTTCCAATCGCCCATTTTGGCATTGAGTTTGATTGAAGAAAGTTGTTGGAGCTCTGGTGTCGTCATTTTAATTTTTTTAAAAAAAAAACTCAAAATTCATTATTTGAGAATTGTTATAGTCATGAATGACAAATGCTCTCATTTAATTTGATACTTTGCACGTCCTTCAGCGAATGTAATGTGTTTCATCAAATTAAATAAAAGATCATTGTATTATATGTGTGTTATCTCAATTGGTCAAATTCAATTTTTTTATCTTTACCTATTTTTTTTTATTTGTTTGAACGCTTATTCAGCGTATTTTGAAAATTTTCATTCTTATCTTGTTTCCTGATTGTTCTTTGATAACATGTTTGCAGGTGACTTTCTTAGCCTAATAAAATCAAACAAATACAAATGACAACAAAAAA
The DNA here is from genome assembly GCF_002878395.1 of Capsicum annuum. Classification (NCBI taxonomy): domain Eukaryota; kingdom Viridiplantae; phylum Streptophyta; class Magnoliopsida; order Solanales; family Solanaceae; genus Capsicum; species Capsicum annuum. Next base: position 535,281 of record NW_025893537.1, read on the forward strand.
TCTTAAGCATAACCCGTTCCACACAAATAAAAAAATGTGAAAACCTGGAACATTCGTTTGACTATGTAATTTGGTTTGAAGTTTTGATTTGAAATGTGTATTTAAAATATGGTCAAAAAGAGTTTTCTATCAATTTAGCAGTACAGCTAACAAATGTTTCTCAAAGAATAAAATAAAGAAGAAATTGAAGAAAGATAGTGATGTATGAAAATGAAAAAATGATCATACAGAGTAGGTGCCCTATTTATCTATATCTATAATTTATAATTTATAATATATATCTATATCTATAATCTATAATTTATAATATATATCTATAATATATTAAAAGTGTGAAAACCTTAAAAAAGTGATTTAAACTTTTTGTCCTTCATTAAAAGACCATTCTTTACACAAAACTGTTTTTTCACTATTTTTTAAAATTAATAATTTAACAATTTTTATTTAATAAACTAAACTCCTAAAATATATGGGACTCCTAAAATATATGAAAGGAGAATCAATTAATATTTTTCTTTGTATTGATCAATTAGAAAAATACTACTAAAATAGAAAATACTTCTATAAATATTGAGATGCACATCTTCCCTCTATAAATATTGAGATGCACCTCTTCGCTGATTTTTGGCTTATAAGCATTCTAGTGTTTACCAAATTATAGTAAATACACTAAAAATTATTATAAGTTGGTTAATCAACTTATAATAAAATTAGTCAAACACCCTCTTATTAATATAGTACCATTTTCCTTAAATTATTCAAAACAAAACATCGATACTATATGATATATATTACATTAGGGGTGTCAAACGGGCCGGGCCGGGCCAACCCGGAACCGGCCCTTCCATTTTAATCGGGATGAGGGCCGGTTAAGGGTCGGTTTTGACGCTAGCCGGACCGGGCCAAACAGTAAAAAAATTAAAACCCATCCTAACCCGGCACACTTAACCCAACCCGGTCAAACCCACCAAAACCCGGTCAAACCTGGTTAAAAACAGGTCAAACCCGTTTAAAAAATAAATAAATAATTCAATATACACCATATACACTCCAATATACACTATATACACTCCAATATACAATATATATTCTTAAAAAAATATATAAACAATTACGCATATATATGTACCATTCAATATATAATTATATATGACTATACGTACTACTTTAAATAAAACATATGCTATAATAGTATAATATATATATATACACTACAACATATATATATATATA
>NW_025893538.1:0-3568 GCF_002878395.1 Capsicum annuum
GAGTGAAGCTAGACTTTTGATTACGTGCTAGACAACATCCAGTTGTTTCAGCGAAAGTTTTATATTTATACTAAACAATTCACATAATATTTATATAACTTGTTCAGAATCTAATAAATTATATTGTTAAAAATTTCAAATTACGTTTTACTTTAAAATAAATATCAAACAAAAGGGAAATGTAGGGAAGGCAAGTAGTTGAGAAATCACTATCAAGGATGAGTGACGTGAGAAGCATAGAAGAGAAGAAGGCACATGGGAGCTGAAACACATCAGAACCCTTATATGAGGGGCATGTGGAGCAAAAGATTCACCACTTTTTTTTTTAAAAAAAAAAAAACAATTATTACTATATTTTATTAAATATTTAATCATATCATATACTAGTAGTACTTTTTTTTAAAAAAAAAAAACATAACTAAAATAATTCCAAGTATGAGGGTAGCAGAACATGGATCCATCCCATTTCCAATGAGATTCTTGAAACTTCCAACTAATAAAGTCATGTGATGCTGTGATACTGCCTTCTCTTGTCCTTTCCTTATATACACTATAGAGTACTTTCTTTTAAAAATGCATAAGAAAATAATGTAATACAATTTGTACATGAAAATGGGCCCCAACACCCTCAATATTTTCATAATACCCCATCATTTATTTCAGATAGTATTTGTATTTGTACTATATACTATTACCAGGATGCCAAAATATATAGAGCAGACTGCAGAGTAGCAAGAGGTTTTATTTTACCGTCTGTGATGAAATGGTTGAGATACTTTCGTTTTTAGACAAAGATTTGTGATCAAGGTCCTAAAAATGAAAAAAAATAATCTTATTTGATCGCTTTAAAAAATAAATCTTATAATATGTGAATTCAAATTTAATTAGACTCTAACACAATTAAATATCAAATGGGAAACCAAAAGGCAAATATAATGCAGTGGATGTTTTATCTTTGTTAAAAGATTTTTTTTATGTGTGTGCATGTAAATAAAAGTACAACACTAGGAATTAATATAAAGTAAATATCAATTTGGGATAATATGTTACGTTTTAAAATTACCATATATAGATCCAGACCTAAATTTACTTTCGAGTTTAATTGTAATAATCAGTCGACGCTATTTGCGTAAAATTAAATCATGGTTATATTTTTGTCAATTTTCTTTTTGCACATTAATTTATATCCACTCATGGATTTATTATAGCGCATGAACATTTTATATAAATATAACTTCTCTCTAGAGATTATTTACTTGTAATAACCTAAAGATGGAGGTTCAAAGAGGGAATAAACCCCTATTGTACGTATTTTTCTTCTCACTCGATGTCCGATATCGATATTAAAATTTGAATAAATCACTGCAAGGCTCATTTTTAGGGCGCCACTCCCAAAGGCAGGGTCGGTTCTATCCATTGAAAAAACAGGCAATCGCCTTAGGTCCCAAATTTGAGGGACTCATTTTTTTGCTATAATAGATTATAGACTTTTTTGTAAAAGAAATTATTAAGTACTATTTGTAGAAAAAATAAAGTTTTCATATAAAAGTAAAAAATTATTAGAAGTTCGATGTATTTAGATTTTAAAGTACTGTCTCAAGAAAGATTAAATGCATTAGTTATATTAACGGAAAAAGAATTATTATAAGAAATCAACTATAAAAAAAATATTAGCAACTTTACATCTCAAAATATTTAAAATATAGACTTTATAAAAAAAAATATTTATCTTTTCTTAAAAATTTAAGGCCTTTGTTCAATTTTCTCCTTAGGCTACCGAAGTGCTTGAGCTGCCCCTGCCCAGAAGAATTTTTTCTATTCCCAAAGGCTCAAATCTGAGACTTTTAATTAAGAATAAAGAAATTTCAATCATCAGTCATAACCCATGATGGTAAAACAAATATATTGTTTACTCTTCTTTTCGTGCAACATATAAATTAATTGGCAAAGGGCATAAAAGACTATAATGCTCGATTATACCTTTCTTTTTACAAAGTGTGTACATATAATAATATGTAATTATATTTTCAACTTTTGGTTTAAGTGAAATAAAAAGGTTAATACTATCGATATTCTCAGTCTCCAATTGATGAAATAAGGCAACCAATGATAACCTCATCATAAAAGATATTTTTCACATTTATAATGCATTTATATACGGTAAAAACTTACATGCACCCATTTTTGGTCTCTCTTATTTCAATTTATACGAACATAACTTTATACTCTTTCGTTTCAATTTATTTATCTTATTTTCTTTTTTGTTATTTCCTTTTTTAGCAACTTCTTATTTCAATTTTTTACATGATATTTTTAAGATTACAAAATTAAAAAATATTTTATTACATTATATGCATTTTTAGTTTAACATCAAAAGATTAAAAATTTTATATCAATTTTAAACCAGATAAATAAATTGAAATGGGAAGAGTAGCAAAAATAAATACTCCAACAAAAGCAAAGCTCCCCATGACACTTCCATTTATTAATATTTTAAAAAAAAAACAAAAAACAAAGTGTACAAAAAATATAAATGAACACATTTATGGGTTATTACTATTTTTTGGTATAAAAATACAGTTATCTTGTAATTAAATGGTTAAAAAAGAATTAGTATAAAGTTTATCAAGTTGATCAGATGTATTATTAAGAGAGAAAAGTACCACAAGAATAATTAATTAATATATATACTATATACTATTTATAGATAATAGTCTTATTAATTAAAGATATGGAAATTACACCTGAATTCAATCAATTTGATAAAACCAAGGGGCTTTGAGTAATTAGTGAAGTTATCATGTGGCCACAAGTTCAAGCCTTGAAAACATTTTCTGTAGAAATGCAAGGTCGTAAGACTGTGTACAATAGACCCTTATGATCAAGCTCTTCTCTAAACCTTGTGCATAACGGGAAATTTTAGTGTATCGATTTTTTTTTATAGGTTGATAGAAATGGACGAATAGTTAAATCAACAACAAATTTCTGGCAGCACGTGTTTGTGGCCAATTTTGGAACAGAGGGAAGGGACACTCTTTGCTGTATTCGAATATTATTCAATTTCCTATGGGTCCTAAATGTCCCATGTCATTTATATATACCTTCTAGGTTATTAGAGTATCTAATTAAATACCTAGACTTATGAAATATTAATAAAAATTTCAAATTGGAGATTGAGTTTGTATATTTCGTTGAATTAGTCTTTTTTATAACATTGCGTAAAAACGAGGATAGAACCATTTCTAGTACTGCAATACGTTACTTAATTATAATTTCACGTTGTAGCATGTATATGCAGATTTTTTTTGACAATGAGTGGCAGTGTGACTCAAATATCATGACTTGTAGGTTGTAATATCACGTTGAAGTGTGGTGATCTTATTTAAAAGTTTAAAATTTTAAAAAGCAAAATTTTGTTTCCTTAATTGTGTCTCAACAATAACATATTCCAAATCAAACAATGGCAAATTTAAGAAAATGGTAATTTAAGGTAGAGAAAGAATAGAAATGTGAAAAGTAAAGAATTTTTCAAACAAGGCAAATGGATTTTATATTCAAACTAGAAAAA
>NW_025893539.1:0-9670 GCF_002878395.1 Capsicum annuum
GAACTCATGTATCTAAACCTATGGTGTAACATAAAAGAAAGCACCATAGTGCAAATGCATCAGTACAACTGAAAGCACTGAGTATACGAGTGAGGTAGGCTATATGCAAAAGGGCTTACATGCGTGAGCTATGCTAACTGAATGACTAATATGAATGTAAGAGTGAAAACATGCATACATAATAACTAAGATCATGAATACCAGATATCTAAATCTGTACACTAATAGATGGTTTATTAATATCTAATATGACTACTACTGGAATTCCTAATAACATGGATGACTGTTGCTAACTGTCCTAAATCTGATGGAACTACCTGAGTTCCATACTGTAGTTTAACTAACTGTATCTGAAAGTCCTAGTATACTAAAATCTAAGGAACTATCTGAGTTATTTTACTGAGAATAAGACTGAAACTATGGGAGGTAGTTGTTTAACTGACATGCCCCAATTAGAAGGGTCCAATCTGTACTCGAATTAGAAGGGTGGCAATACTATGCCACTGGTAAGGACAAGTGGTGAGTGACCCTTGTCTGGAAGGTACTCTAATGAGAATGGTGGGACCCTAGTCGACAGGTCAAATCACCTCATCAACCCTAATCTGACAGGTTAAGATGTGTCAACCTACGCTGGCTACGTAGTTCTAAAACACAAGGATGACTGCTAAGAATCACACCCTTATCTGGCAGGTGAGTTTCCATCCTTTGGTTCACTCAGTGCTAACTTCTACTTCCATCTGAAAAGATTTAACATGATTAACTGACTGTACATAGACTGAGTAGTTGACTTCTGTTGACTACCAAAATAGTACTATTATTTGAGAATTAACTGAGATCATAAGATTTCTAAGATTTCTTGATTCACATGATTGACTGAGTTCTATAGATCATGGCTTGATTGACAGTATCGTGATAACATGACATGGCTCTAGGCACACAACTATATTTTTTCAGGTACAAGAATAGAGTCCACAATTTACAATATCATAAGTTGGGAATTTCATACTACACTTGGTTCTCAACATCTTATTCATGGAAGGGTATGTGCACAATATGTATATACTCGCGTAGCTTCAAAATCATGCTCATTCCATATCACAACAATAATACATAACAATAACGTGGAGTTCATATGGTATTAGAAAGACTAGAACATGGACTTGTCATTTTAGCACTATTAACTCATAAAACATGGATTCTATCATCCTTATCATTTTATCAAACACCTTACATGCATAACTTTGGGAATATGTGTACTTATCATTTTGACAATCTTAATCCATCCAAAATTCATGGGTTTCAACTAACCTACTCACATGATTCATGAAAAACACATCAAGATACAACCTTGAATCCAAACAACAATTATCTACATGAGTATAGCCATAACACAATAAGGAAATCACAATTTATAATTTGAAACATGATTCTTGAGCTCCATGGATGAAAGGAATCCATGGATGAACAATATGCATACCTTAGTTATTGAATCTTGAAAGAGAACTAATGTTTCTAAAGGTTCTTAAAGAAATCCTTAGGATTGCTCTTGGTTTTTCTTGACTAGGGTTTAACCCCTTCGGGAGAGAATGTTCTTGTTCTTGAGGAGGTGATCTTGATACAAAACCCTAAACTTGTGGTTGAAAGTGTATGAAAGAAATTTTTTGAGATGTTTAACTAAAAAGAATGGAAGATAATATACTCCTTGAGGGTTATAAATCATGGAAAGTGAAGGAAAAAGACTAAAATACCCTTACTAAACCACCTGTGATAAGTTGTCATAAATGTCGTCACTGGGGGGCTGGAATTGATGGATTTCTGCCTAAGGCTGATGACATTCGTGATAAATCGTCACAATTGTGATAACGTATCACAAAATATTATCATTGGGGCTAATTTCTGCCTAAGGCTGATGACATTCGTGATAAGTCTTCATACTTGTGATAACTTATTACAAAATTTCATCACTGGGTCTGTTTTCTGCCTAAGGCTGACGACATTTGTGATAAGCCATCACAATTTTGATAAGTTATCACAAATGTCGTCACTCAGTTTTCCAAGCTGATATGCTGGAGTAAAATAGGCATAACTTTTTGATCCGATATCAGATTCAGGTGAAATTGGTATCATTGTAAATCTAATTCAATTATATATATATTAGTGGTTCATGAGATTAGGAATTCATATCATAACGAGATATATACTCATTTGAAATTGACTATACCAATATCCTTCTCAAGAATTCAATTGGTAAGGAAATATTTTGATTCGTCTGTTAGTTAGGACACTTTTGAGGCCTTAATATGCATCAACCTTGACCATAACACTCATAAAGCATTAAAATTTATTACTCATGTGTTAGAAGCATGATCCTAAAAAAATGTCTAAACTTTTGGGGTATTACAGCTGCCATATTGAATAAGGACATTGACATCCCCAAACTAGTTATATATATGCAGCATATTAAGAAAGTGAAGAAAAAATAGGCAGAAATAGGTGAAAGAATGAATAAGAAGTTCATAATTTCTAATTATGGTGGAGGTCAACGGTAGAGTGGTAGAGATGGTAGAAAGTTATTTTAGAAGAAGTGGAGGAGTTCTAGTATGACGAAGGTTCAATGACAAGATCATGCAATGCCCAAACCATGAAGTGCTGTAGAAGATGCTCCTTAAAATATTTTATAGGTCATAGGACCAACTCAATAATATGGTGGTGGACAATGCATCGGGTAGTTTTCATGTGAAGTTGTCATATGATGTTACCGCAAACACACTTGAGCAAGTGAATAAGCAAAATCATGTATGACATACTCGGTTTTATAAAGTATGCATAGGGTCCCTAGATGCATCTTATGTTAACAAAGAGCAAAGAAAAAAGGTCAAAAAAAGTGAAGAAAATATGGCTAAGCTGATGACCCAATTGGACCACCTCACTAAACACATAATAGGAGAACCTAAAGGTGACAAAGGTAAAAGTTGATAGATTAATTCTCCTAGCAGACTTTATTGTGCTTTATTGTGAAATTGACCATGAAACACCCATCATCCTTGCGAGACCTTTCATCAAAATCGAAAGGGAACTAGTGGATATGGATTTTGGAGAAATGACATTCTGGCTGTATAGTGATAGAGTCTTATTCTGGGTATGTAAAGCCGAGAATCAACCAAGTGGGTTACAAGTGGTTTTGGTTATTGATATTATTTATGAAGGAGAGAAGGTTGGGTCATCTCAGCTCAAAGACCCAACTAGAAGATTGAAGAACATCGTGCCACAACGCTAGATTAGGCACTAGATGGGAGGCACCCTATTAATGCCATAAAATTTGAATGTAACCTTTACATTTTAATTGTTAGAGTAGTTTTCATTTTGTTTATTATTAATCCTAAAAGTGTGGCACTATAAGATGTGTTTAAGAAATTCAGTAATGGGAAAATATTTTAGAGTAGAGAGGGAAGCTGAGCAGTTAAAAATAGAGAAATAGAAAATGGTCCTAGTTACCACAATCGTAGTCACCATGCCATCATGATTTCTATCTCCTTGTTATCCCAATTGTGCTCCTCTAGCAACAATTGCAGTCAAGTCAGTTTTAAATAAGAATAATCACCCCACAGTTTCTCCCTTACTTCCCTCCAAATTACTCACATTTGCATCTATTTTTACTTATGTTAAGATCATCCAATAGTTCATAGCATCCCCTCTACATCTCTTTATTTTGTATGTTATCTAATTCTTCTCTTGTTTGTGTATTTAGGGGCCTAGAATGCATGTTTAGGGCAATGGCCTAGAATTATGATTTGAATGCTTAATCTTAAGATTAATTGAGCTTGTTTTGTATGTGTAATGTTGGGGAAGTATTGAGTACCCAAAGTTGTTTAAAATTAGTAATAATAGCATGTGCACATCAAGTGTTTGGTAAAATGCCCAAAATGAATTCCTTGCTAGTTTTTCCAAGTTTAAAGGAATCATTGACTGTTTAGGAATTGTGTTACCTATTTTTAGTGTCATTTATTGGTTGTAAAAATAAATTGGTATAGTAAAGTGAAGTTTTGGGTCGTGGTCATTATAGTCCATTAGTCTCAGGTACCGCAATCACATTCTATATTGCGATCATGGAAATGTGATCATAATTCAGTGACCCATGATTATGGTAGTGCAATCATAGACCACTGACCCACAATAGCAGCATCTGAGAGATGTATACAGCTAGGGAAAAAATCCTAAATTTCTATTTTCATCCCAAATATGACCAAGTAACCATTTCTCAAGATTAATTAATTCTCATAATATAGTTTCACACAATGAATTTGTTTACTAATAGTTTGTTTTGCTTTAACATCATCAAGAACAGTAATGGAAAACTATGATCAACCTCTCTTCATGGGACATTAATACCAAACTCTATACTATGATGACGATCCAAAGACAAAGCTACTCCCCGAATAAGGCATTTAATTTTACAAGGTGTTGGAGAAGCTCCCAAACTTTCATGATAGATTGATGGGCACCGGGTGGAGATGCTTTAGCCCAAATCCATGTTAGGAAAATAAACATAGGGTTAGGGAGTTTTATTCAAACCTCAGCAGAGTATGTTTCCCTGACCCAATTGTAAGAATTTAGGGAAAGGAAGTCTACTTTGTGGCAGAGCAGATCAATGACATATATGGACTGTCAGATGCTGACATGATACTAGTTGAGGTAAAAAGTTCTGAACTAGGGAGTTTGCTAGTTGAGAAGTTGTTTCTTGGAAGAGAGGTTTTATAGACTGCTACAAAGATGGGGATATCATTGCATGATTTCACATATGATGCTCAGATCTGGTTAGCAATCATCTATAGCTAGGTTTCCCCATGCACTAACATAACCTATGTCCCAGATACATGAGCTCAAATAGTTGCATTTATCCTAGAAAAATTTCTTTTAATATTGGTCGTATTGTGCTATCAGACATAAGGCATTTCAAGAACAGAGATGCCTCCTAACTCATGTTTCCTTATTTGTTAACAAAATTATGCAAATGAGTTTGGGTTGAGAAGTATCCCGAGGATACTTTGGTATACTCAATTAACTCCATTTACCCTCTAAAGATTAAAGGTGAGGGGGCACTTATAAAGACCAAGAGGAGGAAAATTTACTTAGACATAGTGATAGATGATAACATAGACTCGTGTAGGCCATCCACAGTAGAGCGATTTGATTACATCTTGAGTGAGACAAGAAAAATCAAGGATCTTTTGTCTGGGCTTCCCACGGGATGGGGATGGCTTATACTATTCACCACTCTTATATTGCATAGACTTTTTATGAGTGATTATTAGCAAATATAAGGTAGGAGGGGGCCACCATCTCTAGGATTGAGAGGGCCTACTCCTTTTTAGCATGATCACATTGAGAGTCTCATGATAAGATGAGAAAAAGGAAAAAAAAAGAGATAAATTTTTCACCCATATGTGGAAAGAGGTAAAGGGTTTATAAAAAGTCCTAAAGCACAGAGATAGACTTCCCAATGGAAGAACAGAGTCAAATCATGAGGTCCCAGCTTTGTGGTATGATGATAAGGAGCCAACTACTATTGATGCCAGAGATAATGATGAGAAGATGGCGAGTGATGCTAGTACTAGATGTAGTTATAGGGAGTCCCTTTTACTCTTTCTATGCTATATAAATATGCAGTAATGGTACTATAAGCTTTTAGTTAGGGATGCCCATACCTGTGTGTCATTTGATATTTATTCAGTCTGTATTAGTTGGATATTTTGATGTCTATTTGGGTGACTATTTTTATTTTAGTTGTAATATTGGGCATCGAGATGGTGCCTACATTTGATGGATTAGTCATTTGTTTTCATTTTCTGATTTGTTTCTATTATATTTTTATCTTGTTTTAATAATGATATTGGATGAAACTTTCCCTATGATATAATGAGTAAAGACATTTTAAAGGGAAAATCATTGTTGTTCGGGTTTTTGAGCCATAAATGCAGAAGAAATTTTGAGTACCCGTGGCATTATAGATTTTGGATTGCTGTAATTCCTCTGGTAAAATTGTAGTACCCATATGGTCTAACCTTATAAGAGACAAAATGTGAGAAAACGGATTTCTTTGGTGCTAACATTAACCATTATTGAGTGGTGAAATTCAAAGAAGCATCCCCCTCTATCCAATAACTTTTTATAAAAATAAAGGGCATGGATGAGAATGACTTTGTAACAACACTTTACCTCTTTTTGTGACTCCAAAGTCTTTAGTTGGTAGTGTATGGTAAATATCTCCTGTGGTCTCTAAGTAGGAAATGCGAGTGATCCTCTTTGAATAGTCTGCATGCCATGTGTGGTAAGCTTAGTCATTTAATTGTCATGCTTTCTTGTGTCATCTAGAACTTGCCCCATTAGTCTCTCAAAGCGAATCTTGGTTACCCACTGTTGGTGAAATGATCTTAGGTCCTATTTGTGAATATATAAATTTACTTTCACCTAAAAATCCTATCGGTACATAGATTGTATCCCTAGTTACCCACTTAGATCCGTTGAACCTTTCTTTGTCAACCACATTAAAATCCTTGATCCCTTTGAATTTTATCCGTACATTAAACCCTACCCTTCTTGAACTTTAGAGTATAACTTGAGGCTAAAATCCTAAATTGGGGGTGGTGAATCTTGGAAGATTTAACTTTAGGGCCACGATATTGTGAGTAATTTCCTAAGAGCTAAACAATGAGAACAAATAAATAAGAAAAGAAATTATTCAACAAAATAAATAAATGCATGAATTGTACAAAGGAAAGAGAAGAAAATAAAATGCTTTCAAAAGATTGGTGAATCAAGGTAGTGAAACTAATCATGTGTGTGAGTTGGAAAGAAAAGAAGTTGCCCATGATCCAAAATTTTATCAAATAATGTGTTATGTAAGTTAAAGGAGGGTGTAGTCACCTTGATCCCAAATTTTTATGCTACCCTTTCTCGAGCCTACAATACAAGCTTGAAAAACTCCTTTGAGATCTTAAACCAAGTGTCTTCAAGTTAGTGGTGATTGAAAATAAAGGCAAGTATATGGCATGATACTCGTTTGTATTGAGGGATTCATTGTGAGAGTGAGTGTTTTCACTTTAGTCCCTTGTTGCTAAGTAGATACTATGGTGTGTTGGGACTTCCCTTCATGAGAAGGAATGACTAATTGAGGTGGGTGAGAGTGTCATCTTCTAAAAATAAGGCAAAGAAGTATTGTTGAGTTATTACTAATAGATATTCACTTCGAAAGAGTTAGTGGTTATTTTTAAAAGTCTGTTGCATCCTTGAAAGTGTGCTTGATTTTGAAGGAAATTGTGCGAACAGATTTTTTTTCTTGAGGACTAAACGGTGGTCAAAATCAAGTTCGAAATCATTGTGATCATTAGATTGTATGAATGGACAGATAATTGAGTAGACTCATTGAATGTGAAGTAGTGTTGCTTGAGAACAAGAAAAATTCTAAGTTGGGGGTGTTGATGAGTGGAAAATTTGCCACTCATCTATATCAAAAATTTTTGCACATTATGATAAATGATTGTATATGTGAGGCTAACTCTTTATTGAAATACATTAAATCTAGTGGTGTGCGCATTTGCGGGCAATCAGATGAAAAGGTGTTGAATTGAAGCTGAAAAAGTAAGAAAAAGACCAAAGTTCTTGCATAAGTTGAAAATCAGGACCAGGGATGAATCCTCAGGTACCGCGATTGCAACTTGACTGTCGCGATCATGATCCATATCCAAGTCAAACCTCAACAATTGTGAGGTGACTACCACAATCGTGGGAGTCGCGAACGTGGTCAACATAGAGAGATCTCAATGGTGTGGAACAACTCCAAGGGTAGAATGGGAATTTTACAGAGTTGGATCCCAAATCTTAAAATGGCAAAACCTTTGCACAATTGAGGCATGTTTCTTCCAATTTCAATTTTGGGAGAGAAAAACTATTCCTATTTTTGCAAAATAATAAGTGTACTAAATTCTCAAGAGATTTTTATTTGAATTTATGATAAAAGTATGGATTACTCTTTATTTGATTCTCAGTGGAAGCATTGAATGTTAACTTGGATATATCTATTTTCTCTGATATCATGAGTTGCTAAATTCTTGTCTTTGGTTATGCTTGACTAGGGTGTTAATATGTATGGGTGTTGATTGTTAGCCTAAATTGGTAGTTAATGATGTTGGGTTTTACTATTGCTCTATGTTTGAATGGATAATTATGGGTGAAAACCACAATTACCTTGGATCCCACACCATCCTTAAATAAGGATGTGGGTGATGAGCAAATGTGAACAGCAAATTAATTTTAGCTTCTTCCGTAGCATTCTCTTAGAAATAAGGATTTTATGTGAAATTGTTATGTTCATAGGCATTATCTTAAAAATTGGGATGCCAAGTTGAGGTATTGGGTTAATGAATTTACCACATTCGTGAGGTGTTCAAAAGAACCCATGAATGAAATTCAGTGTTTTGTTGAAAGACTAGCACTAAAATTCTTACTCCTAGTCTACCAAAAATTCATTAACGAAAAATGGGATTACCTCTTGATTATTCGTGCATGGATTACCCTTGTGAAGGCATAACCATAAGAACACTCTCTTTTGGTTTTACTTATCATTTTTTAGCTCCTACATTAGTTTCATAGTGTTATTTTTGTCCAGCAAAGTTCTAATTCATAGCCCCCACCCCAATTTAATTTCATGGTTTATTTTAATTTTACATTATGTGTTAACTCCTAGTTAACTCTCAACATACATAGGTTTAGAAAATGAGTTTGCACTCTTTGTAGATACAAACCAACTCTTGTTGGGCTTTTGTTGATGATAACATCCTAGCATTAAAACAATGGTGTAAGTTGAGCATTATCACGGGACATACCCCGACGTGTCAAGTTCAATCCAATACAGAACCATAAGCACCATATCATATACCTATATAAATAGCATGTCGGGATAGGGAACAAGGTTTAGCATGAAGTAAATACTATCCTGGACTATGTAGCTCAACCATCGTAAGCCGACACCCATAGGCAATATGGGTTAAGCTATCCTCGATAAAAAAGACCCCAGTCCGTGTTATCCGTATGAACCATAGGTATTAAGGAAGACCAGGGAATTCCCCAATGCAATGTTAATCGTTATACAAATATATCAATAGTGTGAAACATGCAAATGATTATCAAGACCAACCCTTACATCGGCAAACATGAGTTTCTAGTATATGTCATTAAAGACCCACACCTTCACGTCTTAGCTACATAACCCTTATTAATCCAAATTAAAATAAGTTTTACATAACCCATTTATTAACCAAGGAATTATACATTAAGGGCCACCACGGGTATCATGATACCATTTTGCTTGGAAGCTCATAATTTTTCTATTATAATTCAATTGACTTGGGAGAATGCCTCGAACTCCTTTGTTCACTAAATCATAACATAGACAACAAGGCTTTCAAAACCCATGTTCATTATTTAAACATTTATGTAATGCAGTAGTGTAGGTGAGTAAGTCAACCAAGTGACAATTCCATAATTTAAAATCATTTACACAAGTGGGTTAAGGGAACAAAATTATTCAAAATTAATTCCAATTTCAAAATAATAATTTGGGGAATACCTCAACCCCATTCCAATTACCAAACCTATTCACCCATTAGTTAAA
>NW_025893540.1:0-2937 GCF_002878395.1 Capsicum annuum
ACTTTGGGTTTCCAAGAAGTTGGTCATCTAAGGGCTTAAAGGTTGAATTCTCTCCAAAAATCTTTTTATTTTAGGCATGTTACTCTTCCCCAAATCTGATTTTATGAAAAAGAAGATGTTATGGTTTAATTATATGTTTTTGAATGTAGGTTTTGATATGGTTGTGGGTTTTTGAAGGATGGGTCCTTGAGTAATTTTCCCATAGTTTTTATGAGTTGTTCAACAACAACAAAAACAAACCCAGTGTATTCCCACATAGTGAGGTCTGGGGAGGGTAAGATGTACGCAGTCTATACCTCTACCTCTAAAGAAGTAGAAATTGATGTTTTGAAAATTCCCTAAAGTTGATTTTTTTACTTGGAATTGGTTGGAATAATTGTTTTCCCTCAACCCACTTGTGTAAATTGTTTTGAATTGTGGAATTGTCACTTGGTTTGACTTATTAACCTATGTTAATTCAATGCATAAATGGTTAAACAATGAACAAAGGGGGTCGAGTCATTCCACTAATTTGAATTGATAAACTAAAGGGGGTTGAGGCATTCCCCTAAGTTAATATGATTGTTATGGAATATAGATAAGCTTGCAAGTGTAAGGGTATTATTATACTCATGATGTGCCTTAACGGTTGGTTCTTTGGTTAACAAATGGGTTATGTGAAACTTTCTTTAAATTGGGCTTAATGGGGGTTATGTAGCGATCCCATAAAGGTTCGGACCTTGGATGATTTATACTAGAAACTCATGGTTGCCAACGAGGGGTTTGGTCTTGATAATCTGTGTGCAATGTTCACACTATTAATATATTTGTATCTTGGATTGACATGGGGTTGGGGCATTCCTTGGTCTTCCTTGAAACCTCCATTTCGTGCGGCTAATATGCACTAGGGCCTTTTTAGTAGGGAGAGCTAAACCCATATATCCCATGGGTGCCTATTTATAACGATTGAGCTACATAGTCTAGGATAAAGTTTTACTTTATGCTAAACCTTGTTCCCTATCACAACATATTATTTATCTATGTATATGATGATGTTCACATGGTTTTGAATTAGATTTGACTTGACATTATTTTATCCCCTATCCCTGAGTTACATGCTAGTTCTTAATGCACTAATCATTTCCAAATGTTATATCCCCACACGATGTAGGCACCAAAGATACTTCTACTTTTCCTGCATAGTGTTAGGAAAATCGGCTAGATTTGTCGATCGTGGTTGTGAAGTTGTGAGCGTCCATTCTCTTAAAGACTTGGTCATTTCATCAGTTTCCTTCCATAGACTAGAATTGAAGAGTTCACCTTAACATTATCATTATCATTTTCATCGTCATTGTCAGGGTCGGGGCATGTCTTGACTTTGATTATTTTAAAATTTGTTGTTGATTTGTGTATATTACTGTTGATTGGGTTTTTGATGACTGACACTATTAGTTATCTTTAGTTTATTATCCTTCTATCTTGTTATATGTTTGGATTTCAGCCACTACTAGGTGTATTATGTTCCATATATTTAGACAACGGGGGTGATCTACGATCCTCAATGGACTTGAGATACTCGTCATGGTCAGGCCCTGGTTCGGATCGTGATAGGGAGCCAACCTAACATCTCAAGGATAATAATCAAATAGGGGAGCAAATACTAGTATAATCAATCCTCTTATCAAAGTGACTAATCATAAGGTAACCTATCAATAATGTAACTTACCAATAATAAAGAAAGATAAGGAATCAGAAATGTAATGACAATTTTGAGTACTCGTACATAACCATCTTGCCATGAACTAACCAAAAACTAACAGCATAGTAACCGGTTAGTCCAGAAAAAAATACCTAACTAGGCCACCATAATCCCAAAAGTTTAAAGAAAACACTCAGCAAACATAAATCATAGTTTTACCTATACAACCCCCATAAGGCTGATAAATATAATCACCAAACAATCATACTAGTAATAGGTGATGCATATGAATGAAAATAGTAACAAATATCCAATCTGAGTGCCAATGTACTAAATGTATACACCTCCTCCAGCTCAGTAGCTCACAAAGGTAGGATCATTAGAGACCATCCTTTTCCGACACTGCCTCATGAACAAGAGACTCATAGGGGACTTGGGATATAATTATACACTGCCTGGTCTTGAATTAAGACCTCTAATAACCATTATAATCAATTTATTCCATCCAATACCAGCGAAATGTATATCTAAAATATGTGCCCAAACTCAAATTGGAACTAAAAGAGTGTAAGTCTGTAAACCAATTGTTCGAGATTGACTTCGGGACTAAAGTATCACAATAGGAAATAAAGTATCGAAATCTTCTTTGATCGAAGTAAGTAGTAGTGGTAAAATAGTGGATTAATAATGGACAAAAATTATCCTCGATCTAGTTTCCAAAATAAAGAATTTAATTTCAAAAACACATAAATCATTAAATGAGGTGGTATGATACCCATAATAGAATAATCCATTTTAAAAGTGAAAAATGGGAATAAACCCCTTTTTAGAAAATAATAGTGAAATCAAGGATTTAGCTGGAATCGTACCACTAAGTAAATGTTAATGTGCCTAAAGTATGCATGCCATCACCAGTATCCAAGCAATACAACCATAAGTATCTATAAACCACAACCATATCCTCACAAAGAATAGAATTCTAACTTAGTGCTCAACTAGTATTGAAACCATGGCCTATAGTCACAATACATAATTAACATCATAAAGCCTTCTAACTCGAGAAAGTATTATAATCAAAGGCATAAATCACTAAAAGAATCTAATCAGGGAAATACTGCCCAAGTCATTAAGTCAAATGGTAAGTCTTATACTAACGGCTCGTTAACAACAATCTATGGTTAATCATGTCTATAATCAAGGGTAATACTATTCTAAGGCCATAACAAGCATCTTATGCTATGGTTTAGGTCATATTTCTA
>NW_025893541.1:0-1296 GCF_002878395.1 Capsicum annuum
ATGAGTCGGTAAAGATTCAAATTTCTAATATCTTGAATGTCATAATGACCAATGCACATTTTCTACTCTCCTCCACTTTTGTCATGGTTTTTCAATTGATATATGGGATATAAATCCTTATTCACATCGTTATCTGTGAAAGTATTTGCCATTTATTACAACACTAATTATCCTTTATAGTCTCACTAAGTGGCGTCTGAGGAGAGTAGAATGTACGGTCTTATACCTACTTCAAAGAAAAGAGGCTCATTTGCCTATTTGTTGTGTTGGTGAATATTACAATAAATTGCAATAAATATTACAACTAAAAATATTACAAGTGAAGAAAATAAATACTATCTTCTTCGACTGAGGCGCGGATATCTCGCTCTCTTTAAGGAGATTCAAGCCCATTGCGGTAATTGTTTCTCCGGTCCAGCAGTAATACACCTTGACTTGTCCCCTCCAGGAAACAACAACCTTCACAATATAACTCAAAACTCTGAACACGAATTGGATTTAAAAGCTCAACACAATAATTAACACCTCCCATCAATTAATAAACTCTCTTTAATATTTATGTGGTATAACAATTTTCTTCCTTCTTCTGTTTTTTCTACACTCTGTCATTGCCGTGTATTTCTTCTTAAATAGAAGAATGAAGAAGGTTTCATTCATAAACAAAAGATATAGTGCATAAAGCACTTGAAAATATTTAAAGAGGGGATAATCAAAAGCAAAATGAAGAGTGACACTTACAAAGTTTCTGATAAGGTATGATGAATTCCACTAAGAATAATTGAGATAATATATATTAAAAAATTAATATTTAAAAAATATCACTTCAATCCCCCACTCATTTTTAAATATTAGCAAGGGAGTCCACTAGTTGACGGAAGATTATTATGCATAGTGTAGGTGTGCTCCGCATTAAACCTCCACTTAGTAAAATAGTAATTTTTACTCCAGAGTCGTAGTGGTCTCAAACTTAAACTATGACTGCTTTGGGGAAATAAAAAAGTTACTGCTTACACATAATAGTCAAGGTGTTGATATGAGCTTTTTAGCCAGCAAGTTACGGCCTTGTGCTATCCCGATTTTAATGAGTGTCTTTTGAGAATGAGCCTAATTCTCATTAGGATGCGACCTGCCTACACACTCACATAGGTGAAATCCGTCGAGAGTGCTCCTGTAATTTAGCACCTCACTCATAAGAGCTACAGATATTCATTAAGAGTTTAATAAACTCAACCTCACAATCATTACAGGCAAATGCACTCACATCATTGGGAGGGATAAATAAATAGTGTATTTTTC
>NW_025893542.1:0-2251 GCF_002878395.1 Capsicum annuum
AGCATGTTACTCTTCCATCATTGTTAATTTGTTAAAATCATATGTTTTAAAGTATTGTTCATAAGATATTTATGTTGGTTTGAAATCAAGGGTTGAGGGTTTGGAATGCTTACTAACTGACAATATTTTCCCATGGTTTACATATGATTACTCATGCTTTAATTATAGTTTTGAAATATGGGTGCATGGGTATGTTGATGGAACTAGGGAATTGTGATTTTTCTCAAACTTGTGACTTTTGAAGTTGTTATGACCCTAACCTCATTTTGTGAAATTGATTTTTAATTGTAAAAAATGTAGAAATTTGTAAAATTAAACCAAGAGGTTGTGAATGTTCCCAAGTGATGACAATTTTTTTGGAATATTAATGTTATCTTGCAAGTACAGTTGGTATTATGATATCAAAAATGTATACCTAAATGTGTATTATGGTTTAATAAATGGGACTGTGTGATAAATGCTTTAAATTGGGATTTAATGAGGGTTGTGTAGCTGGTCATGAAAGTGGTGGTCCTTAAGGACCCATAATGGAAATCACGATTGTGGATGTGGGGATCTATACGACTGAGTTATTTGAGTCCCCCTTATTACTATCATTTAATTGAGAGGTTTGAGTCCCCGCACATCTTATTACATGATTTGTGATTATGTCACCTTGATATGTAGGGAGGTTCTAGTCCCCCATAGTGCATATATATACACTCTAGTTTGTGCGGCCATATGCATTAGGGCCCTACCAGTTGGGGAGAAATGGCTCTATATAGCCCTAGGTGCCTTTGTATGTTACGAAGGTTGAGCTACACAACTGAGGCTAAAGTTTTAAAGTGCATGTTAAGCCTTGTTCCCTATCCTGGCATATCATATATCTATTTGTATATGCATTTGATTATGTGTGTTGGTTTTGAATGATTTTAAATCATTGATCAGGGAATTATGTTATCTTTATCCTAAGTTACATGCTAATATTCACCCCACTAACTATCTCTGG
The DNA here is from genome assembly GCF_002878395.1 of Capsicum annuum. Lineage (NCBI taxonomy): Eukaryota > Viridiplantae > Streptophyta > Magnoliopsida > Solanales > Solanaceae > Capsicum > Capsicum annuum. The sequence goes on from NW_025893542.1 coordinate 989, forward strand.
ATGTTGCATCCCCACGTGATATAGGCACTAGAGCTACTTCTACTTTTTTTACACAGAGTAAGGCCAGTGGGCTTGGTTCGTTGAGTTGCAGTAAAGTGATGCGCTTACATCCCGCAAAAGGATTAGGTATTTCACCAACTTTCATTCTTGTATTTGTGTTGATAGTTACTTTCATTCTCATTAGAATAATTATTTTCATTCTCATTATCATCTGGCAGAGTCGGGAATATATCCCGACCAAGATTGGTTTTGGTTCTTTGTTTAGAAGGATTTATTTGGATTATTGTGGATATTGGATAATGTTAGTTGGTTGTTTGGCCGATCATCGGTCAGAGGTTATAGACATATTTTGACTTTCTTTAAGCTTGTTGAATGTTATCTTGTTATATGTTTGAAATTCATCCAAAAATTAAGGGATGTTGTGTTTGGTTTAGTTAAGAGTAGGGGCTGATCTCTGATCCACTTGGGACTTAAGATACCTGTCATGGTCGGGTCATGAAGGTGGTATTAAAGCCTAGGTTTGGTGTTACTGGGTGTCCAACAAAGCCATGTCAAGCAGAGTGTCATTTATGGGTGTGTAGCACACCATACTTATAAGGGAAAGGCTACAAGGCATTCGGGAATATCTCCCTTTCTTATTGTTCTATTTTAAGATATAGAGTCTAAGGTCTTGAATCTCCCCTAATTTCCAAATGTCTACTTTTTAGATCATGCCTCTCAGTAGATCTGATAATCGTGGAAACTTTTCTATCCTATCTGAGGAAATATGGATGGAGATCGTCCTACTCTAGGATCTTAGACCCGATCTAGTGTCGCCTCTTTTGATTTCCATATGGATCTCCATTGGTTCCCCTATAACTCCTCAGGCACCCCAAGCTAGTGTGTCTAATGTTGAGTTTTGCGAATCGGTTCATTTGTTTACCCAGTTTCTCCATCATCTGAGGTCACTAGGGTTGGCCAATTTGTGAAGTTGAGTCCTTCTATTTTCATTGGTTCTAAAGTTGAGGAATATCCTCAAAACTTTATTGATGAGATAGAAAAGATCTTCCATGTAATGTATGCTACTGATGTGGAGGATGTAGAGTTTACAACTTATAAGTTGAAGGATGTAGCATACCAATGGTATGAGGAGTGGGACCAGTCTAGGGGTAATGATGCTGAGTCCACTTTGTGGGATGATTTCTCTAGTGTTTTCCATGATTGCTTTTTTCCTCAGGAGTTAAGGGAGGCAAAGGCTAAGGAATTTGTGGATCTGAAGCAAGG
>NW_025893543.1:0-2541 GCF_002878395.1 Capsicum annuum
CATCTTGAGACTCAAAAGGTAAATGGTGAAATCCTTCTGCTCGTCCAAAAGATTGTAGAAGGTACATAACTTATCAATTCTGCATGAAAAATACCGGGTTGGTTCAACAAAGCATGATAAGCCTACAGAGTTGAGAAGCCCGGGGCAATGCAATCCTAGTGTTCACCTACACTGATTACAACCGAAGTTGATATAGTTACTTGCTCGAGATTACTATACAAAAGCCCATCATTTACTTTTCTTTCTTTGCCCATTGACTACGACTGCTGAGATCTGTAATTCCATGCATTCCCTAGGGATTCAACCCCAACTTTTATTGGGTTACTATATTTTGGCAGCAACCATATCATCATTTAATAGGAGGTGTTGTTTGGATATCATCAGAGCAAACATTTCTTCATAATCAATACATTACTTCTGAGAGCAGTCTTGAGCTACTAACCTGGCCTTATTTCAGATAACCTTACCTTCTTTCTTTAATTTTTTCTGTAGACCCATCTGGTTTTAGTAACTGAGTAGTTATTAGGTGTCTCAACTAGATTCTAGAGTTGATTGTGTTTAAACTAATCTAGTTCTTTTTTTATGGCCTTAAACCAAGATTTGTCTTTGAGGCCTCATCAATATTTTTGGGTTCAATATGAGACACAAGATCTACTGAAGCTTGTTTTTTTAGCGATGCTCTTGTCTGTATTTGAACATTTGGATTTTCAATAATAAAGTTATTTGGAAAACTTGCATTATATCTTTATTCCCTTGGAACATTAGTTTTTGATATTTCAGTAATCGGAGCTAAATCTGGTTGAGACATAAGTGACTCGAAGGTCGTTGACTCAAGTGTTATATCTAATTTAAAGCTTGGCCATAAATTATTTACCTTTTTTTCATCAAAACTCAAGCTCACAAAATAGGGTTTAGATTCATCAAATACAATATGCATAGATTTTTTGACAGAAATAATTTGTTTATTATAAGCTCTATAGGCACGGCTAGTGGAAGAGTACCCAAGAAAAGTACCTTCATTGCTTTGTGGGTCAAACTTTCCTAAGTTATTCTTACCATTGTTGTGGATGAATCATTTGCATCCAAAAAGAAGGAAGTAGCTGATATTAGGCTTTTTTCCTTTCCACATCTCATAAGGTGTCTTTTTTAGGATCGGTCTAATGAGACACCTATTGAAAATATGGCATGGCATGCTCACTACATCTACCCAAAAAAATCTATAGGTTTCATTCTAGAAGCATAGTAATTGTTATCCCTTGAAGAGATTTGTTCTTTCGTTACACCACACTATTTTGCTGAGGAGATCGAGGATATGATAAGTTTTGATAATATTCATTTTGAGCAGAGTATTCCTCAAATGCTTTAATTTTGAATTCTCCTCCATGATTGCTATAAACATAGGTGATAAAATATCCTACTTATTTTTGTACTCTTCTACAAAAGACCTCAAAATTAGTGAATGTTTCATGCTTGTGAGCAAGAAACATTATCGAAGTAAAATGAGAATAGTCATCAACAATGACAAATATATATCTTTTTACACCAATACTTGTGGTTTTGGTGGAGCCAACTAAATCCATATGGATTATTTGAAACAGCTTGGTGGTACTGACAATATCTTTGATCTTAAATAATGTCCAAGTATGTTTACCAAGTTAATGATTATCACATATGTAATCCTTTTCAAACATAGTTTTGGAAAACCTTTCACCAATTCAAGTCAAGATAGTTTTTTGATGGCATGCATGCTATCATGCTCGAGTTTTATAATACATAACCATGTGCCATTGTTTTGGACAGTAAGACATATCATCCTAGCAAAATCAGGATTATTTAGAACATAAATATTATCAACACAATCACCAATAAGAAAGATATTTCTTTTTTTATGCTTAATAGAGCAACTCTCTGCTCTGAAGAATACTGCAAATACTACATCACATAGTTGACTGATACCCAATAAGTTATGTTTTAGTCCATCTATGAGATATACTTTAATGAGTTTGTAGGAGGAGCTGAGCTTCACTAAGCCAACTCTGATAATGTCACCTTTGGCATTATCCCCAAATTTGAATAATCCTCCTTCAATTTTATTTAGAGAGCAGACGTTTTCTTTCTTTCCGCTCATGTCCTAGAAAGTTTTCTATCTATGACCCATATTCCCTTTATGTAGCTTTTGCGTACATGTTCCTGCAAAATAACAAAATTAATTTTATTTAAGTAATCAAGTGGTAATGGGTCCTTGAGTATTAAATGTGATCCCTTTGGGTCTCCAAACCCATACTATTTTAGACCTCTACCTGTACTTGTGTGATTTATGCCTTTTATTACCACAGGTGTAGCAGACTTGTCCATAAAAGAGAAGAAAGTTTTTTCATAATCAAATGAATCTGATTAAGAACTTGATTTAGACCTAAGAAAATTTGATCTTATAAAACTGTGACTTGGTGATTTTCTAATGTTGTTTAACTATGTTTTCACATCATCAAGTTCTTTTTGAAGTAGGTCAATTTCAATTTGACTTGCTTCAAGTTTAATTTG
>NW_025893544.1:0-1327 GCF_002878395.1 Capsicum annuum
CTAGAAGTTGGATGTAGGAGCTTAGGGTTTTCTTTTTGAGGGAATTTGATGAAATATAACATATAATGCTTCTAATAGGCTTTAATATAGGGTTTGGACAGATTTTGGGTGAGGGGGAATGACCAAAACGCCCCTAAAAATAAAATAATTCCCGAATCTATCCTTTGGTGGATTGTTTTGATAGTCTAGAGTAGATTAACCATAAAGTTTTACTCCGATATCCAAATTGGATGAAACCAATTTCATTAGAAAGAATACTCTCATATATTTCCGTTGATATATAGTATCTCACCCAGATCATTTTGTACCAGGAGTTATGATCATTTGAATTTAACCTAAAAATTTACTTTTGATAGGCTAAAGTAGATCAATGATAACATTTTGCTCCGATAGATAAATTGGATGAAACCAATTTCATTGGAAAGAGGACTTGCAGATCTTTCCATTGATATATAGTAGATCACCCAAATCAATATGTACAAGGAGTTATGATTGATTAAATTTCGAGCAAAAATATGTCAGGTCTCAGTACTTTTTCCTGCATGTTTTTGGGTGGTTGGTGACATAGTTACTTGAAAATAGTTAAGTGTCGGGACTTTAAAGGGAATTTTGTGTTTTGAATCAAGTTTAGTTGGTGACTTAGTTACTGGAAAATGGTTAAGTGTAGAGACTTTAAAGGTGATTATTTGTTTTGAATGTTGTTTTATTTTGGTACTTAGTCACTTGAAAATGGTTAAGTGTAGAGACTTTAAATGGTAGTTTTTGTTTTGAATGTGGTTTGGTTTGTGACTTAGTCACTTGAAAATTGATAAGTGTATGGACTTAAAGGAGATTTTGCGTGATGAATGTGGTTTGGTTTTGATACTTAGTCACTTGAAATTGATTATGGGTAGGGACTTTAAAGAAAATTTTTTGTGTTGAATATGGTTTTGTTTTGATACTTAGTCACTTGAAAATCGTTAAGTATAGGGACTTTAAAGAGGATTTTTTGTTTTGAATGTGGTTTGGTTGATGACTTAGTTACTTGAAAATGGTTAAGTGGAGGGAATTTAAACGGGTTATTTTGTTTTGAAAGTGGTTTTATTTTGACACTTAATTACTTGTAAATGGTTAAATGTAGGGTCTTTAGAGAGTTTTTTTGTTTTCAATGTGGTTTTGTTTTGATACTTAGTCAATTTTAAATGTTTAAGTGTAGGGACTTTAAAGGGGATTTTGACTTTTGAATGTGGTTTGGTTTTGATACTTAGTCAATTGAAAATGGTTAAGTTTAGTAACTTTAAAGGTTATTTTTTGTTTTTAATGTGGTTTGGTTAAGTGTAGGGACTTT
>NW_025893545.1:0-6907 GCF_002878395.1 Capsicum annuum
TGGCATGCCAGGGAGGTTTGGGATTGGCCTAGTGTAGGTCAATTGGGATGACATGGCTATTTGGGTAGACAAACGGGCAAAACTGCACCAACAAGAGTGTTTTCGAGATAAATTGGTATGCTATAGCCTACGATTCTGGGGGTGGGCCCAGGGTTCGAGCGTGATGTGAACCAAAAATTGACTGAGGCATTCCAGGGAGGCCCGGGCGTGTCCTAGTGTGGTCCGTTTGGATAGTCGAGGCCATTTGGGTTGTCAAATGGGCAAAACGGTGCAAATGGGGTATTTTGGGCCAAATCGATGTGTTATAGCCTACTGTTCTTGGGGTGGGCCCAGGCTCCAAGCATGCCATAGGGGAAAAATTGATCGAGACATGCTAGGAAGGCTGGGGAGGGTCCTAGAGTGGTCCATTTGGGTGGACGGGGCAACTTGGATGGTCAAACGGGCGAAACGGTGCAAATGGGGCATTTTCTGGCCAAATCGGTTTGCTATAGCCCACGATTTTGGGGGAAGGCCCAGATTCCAGGCGTTTCATTGGCCAAAAATAGACCGGGCATGCCATGGATTCTTGGGAGTATCCTAGTGTAGTCCATTTAGGTTGGCATGGCCATATGGGTGGTCAAACGGTCTAAACGATGTAGATGGGGCATTTTTTAGCTAAATCGGTGTGCTATAGCCCATAATTTTGAGGGTGGGCCCGGGGTTCGGGCGTGCTGTGGGCCAAATATTGACCGAGTCATGTCAGGGAGGCTGGGGAGATCCCAGTGTGATCCATTTGGGTAGGCGGGGCCGTTTGGGTGGTCAAACGGGTGAAACATGGCATTTTCGAACTTAATTGGTGTGCCATAGCATACGATTTCAGGGGTAGGCCTGGCATCCGAGTGTGTCATGGTTGAAAATCATTTAGGGCATTCTAGGGAGTTCGGAAGCGTCCTAGTATGGTCCGTTTAGGTAGGCAGGGCCATTTGGTTGGTCAAACGGGCAAAATGGTACAATTGGGGCATTTTTGGGCCAAATTGGTGTGTTATACCCCGTGGTTCTAGGGGTGGGATTAGGGACCAGGCATGTTGTGGGTCAAAAATTGACTGAGGCATACTAGGGAGGTCGGGGATAGGCCTAGTATGGGTCATTTGGGTTAACGTGGCCATTTGGATGGTCAAACGGGCGAAACGGCACTAATAGGGGATATTTTCGAGCCAAATCGGTGTGCTATAGCCGATGGTTCTATGTGTACCGCGGCCGAAAATATTTCGAGCCATGCCAGGGAGGCTAGGAATTGTCCTAGTGTGGTCCGTTTGGGTACACTGGGCCATTTTGGTGGTCAAACGAGTGAAATGGTGCAAACTAGGCATTTTTGGGCCAAATCAGTGTGCTATAGCCTACGATTCCAGGGGTGGGCCTGGGTCTGAGAATTTTGTGGGCCAAAAATTGATTGGGGCATGTCAGGGAGGCTGAGGAGCATCTTATTATGGTCTGTTTGGGTGGGCGGAGTCATTTGGGTAGTCAAACGAGTGAAACAGTGCAACCAACACATATTCGGGCTAAATCGATGTACTATAGCCCACGGTTCCAATGGTAGGCCTTGGGTTTGGGCGTGCCATGTACTTAAAATCAACCGAGGCATGCCAGGAATGTTGGGAAGTGTCTTACTGTGGTCCGTTTGGGTTGGCGAGGCCATTTGGCTGGTCAAACGGGCAAAATGGTGCACACGGGGCTTTTTTAGGTCAAATCGGTGTGCTATAGCCCACTTTTTCGGTGGTGGAGGAAGGGGGAGGGGCGGGCTCCAAGTATGCCGTGGGCTAAAAATAGACCGCAACATGACAAGAAGGCTGGGGAGCATCTTAAAGTGGTCCGCTTGGGTGGACGGGGCCATTTGGGTGGTCAACCAGGTGAAACGGTGGAAATGGGGCATTTTTTGGGCCATATTAGGGAGCTACAGCCCACGATTTTGGGGGTGGGCTTGGGGTCTGGTTGTTTTGTTGCTGGAAAATTGACCTTGACATGTCAGGGATACTGGAAAGCTTCCTAGTGTGGTCCGTTTGGGTGGGTAGGGCCATGTGGATGGTCAAACGGGCTAAACGATGCAAATTGAGCATTGTCAGTCCAAAATGGTGTGCTATAGCCTACAGTTCCAGAGGTGGGCTCGGGGGTCGGGCGTGTCGTGGGCTGAAAATTGATCGGGCATGCCAGAGAGGCTGGGGAACATCCTATTATGGTCCGTTTGGTTAGGAGGGGCCATTTAGGTGGTAAGACGAGCGATATGGTGCAAACGGGACATTTTTGGGCTAAATTGGTGTGCCATAGCCTACGATTCTGGGGATGGGTTGGGTGTGCTATTGATGAAAATCGACCGGGGTGTGCTAGGGAGGCTGGGAAGCATACTATTGTGATCCGTTTGGATGGGCGGGGCCATTTGAGTGGTCAAATTGGCAAAACGGTGCAAACGGGCGTTTTCGATCCAAATCGTTGTGCTAAAGCCCACAGTTTTGGGGTTAGGCCGAGGGTCTGAGCATATCGTGGGTCAAAAATCATCCGAGGCATGCCATAGAGGCTGGGGAGCATTTGAATTTTGTCCTTTTGGGTGGATGTAGCCATTTGGATGGTCAAACGGGCAAAATGGTGCAAACGGGGCATTTTTGAGCCAAATCGGTGTGCTACAGCCCATGGTTTCGGGGTTCGGGCGTGCCGTGGGACGAAAATTGGCTGGGGTGTGCCAGGGAGGCTGGGGAGTATACTATTGTGGTCCTTTTGTATGTTCGGACCAATTCAGGTTGTCAAACGGGCAAAACGGTGCAAACGAGGCATTTTTGGGCTAAATCGAGTGTTATAGACCATGATTCTGGGGGTGGGCTTAGGGTCCTACAGTGCCATGGCCAAAAATCTTCTGGGGCATGCCAGGGAGGTTAGGGAGCATCTTAGTGTGGTCCGTTAGGGTGGGCGGGGCCATTTGAGTGGTCAAATAGAAGAAACGGTCTAAATAGGACATTTTCAGGCTAAATAGATGTGCTATAGCCAACGGTTCTGGTGGTTGGCCCGGGCTCCGGGCGTGCCATGGGCCAAAAATTAACCAAGATGTGCCAGGGGGCTGGTGAAGGTCCTAGAGTGGTTCGTTTGGGTGGGCGTAGACATTAGGGTGGTCAAATGGGTGAAACAGTGCAAACAGGGAATTTTCTAGCCAAATGGGTGTGCTATAGCCCACGGTTTCGGGGGTGGACTCGGGGTTCGAGCGTATTGTGGGCCAAAAATTGACCGTGGTATGCTAGGGAGGCTGGGGAGCATCCTAGTGTGGTTTGTTTTAGAGGCCGAGGCCATTTGGGTGGTCAAACGGGCGTAACGGTGCAAATAGGGCATTTTTTAGCCAAATCAGTGTGCTATAGCCCACGTTTTTAGGGGTAGGTTGGCGGTTCGGATGTTCCGTGGGCCAAAATTGATCAGAGCATGTCAGTAAGGTTGGGGAGCATCATAGTGTTGTCCGTTTAGGTGGGCGGGGCCATTTGAATAGTCATACGGCCTAAACAGCGCAAACACGCCCGAGCCTCAAGAATCGTGGGCTATAGCACACCGATTTGGTCTAAAAATACCCCAATCTAGCTGTTTCGCCTGTTTTACCACCCAAATAGCCCCGAAGACCCTAATGGCCCATACTAGGCCACTCCTCAGCCTTATTAGGGTCCTCGATAAATTTTTATCTCTAAAAATGCCCGAGCCCCAGGCCCACCTCTAAAATCATAGCTATATCATGCCGATTTGGCCCGAAAATGCTTATTCGCACTGTTTCGCCCATTTGACCACCCAATGGCCCTGTCAACTCCAACAGCCCATACCAAGCCGCTCCTTAACCTGCCGAAAAGGGGTGGTTGATTTTTTTCCAAAAACATAATCGGGGCCCTACGTCCACCCCTGGAACCGTGGGCTATAGAAAATTGATTTGGCCCGAAAATGCCTCATTCACACCGTGTCTCTTTTTTGACTACCCAAATGGCCCCGTCAACCCTAATGGACCATACTAGGCTCCTCATCCTGATTGGGGGCCTTCAATCAATTTTTGGCCCCAAACACGCTCGAGACCCGGGCACACCCTTGGAACCTTGGGCTCTATTTTACTCTTTTGAAAACCCAAATGCCCCCCCACTCCATCGGCCCACACTACGCTTTTTTTTAGCTTGTTTAGGGGCCTCTGATATGTGGGACTAAACCACAACCGAGCCCCAGACCTACACTCAGAACCGTGGGCTATAGCACACTGATTGGGCTCGTAAATGTCCCGTTCGCACCATTTTGCCAGTTTAACCACCTAAATGGCCCCGTCGATACCAACGGCCCACACTCACCCACTCTTTAGCCCTCATGGGAACCCCTGATCGATTTTTGACCCAAAACACGCTCAAGCCTCGGGCCTATACCCAAAATTGTGAGGTATAGCACACTAATTGGCCAAAAAATGGCCTATTCGTGCCATTTCTCCCTCTTGACCAACCAAACGGCCCCACCGACCCATGGGATCGTGGGATCTTACCACGAACCAAATGGTCTTGTTGATTTATACGGCCCACACTAGGCATCTCCTCACCCTGCCCGGGGGCCCTCGATTAATTTTTGGCACAAAATATTCTCAAGCCCCTTGACCACCCTGAAACCGTGGGCTATAGCACACTGATTTAGCCTGAAAATGCCTAATTTGTGCCATTTCTCCCGTTTGATTATCCAAATTGCCCCGCTAACTCTAACAGCCCCCACTAGGTTACTACTTAGCCTTTCTTGGGGCCTCTGATTGATATTTGGCTGAAAATATGCTCGGCCCCAGGCCCTCCCCCAGAATCGTAGGCTATAGCACACCAACTTAGCCCGCAAATGCCCCATTAGCATCGTTTTGCATATTTGACCAGGCAAATGGCCCCTCCGACCAAAATAACAAATACTAGGCCACTTCTTAGACTACTTTGGGGTTCCCGATCAATTTTCGGCCTAAAACACGCTAGGGTCCCGAATCTACCCCCATAATCGTGCGCTATAGCACATCGATTTTTCCTTGAAATGTCCTGTTCATGCTGTTTTGCCCGTTTGACAACCCAATAAGCCCCGCCGACCTCAACGGCCTATACTAGGCTGCTTTTCAGCCTGCCTAGGGGGGCCCGGTGGATTTGCGCCCCAAAACACGTCTGGGTACCATGCTCACCCTTTAAAACATGGGTTATAGCTAATCAATTTGGCCCAAAAATGCCCCATTCACATAGTTTCGCCCATTTGACCACCCAAATGGCCTTGCCGACCCCAACTACCTATACTAGGTTGTTCCTCAGCCTACTTGGAGGCCACCAATTAATTTTTATCCAAAACATGCTTGGGCCTTGGGCCCACCCCTAGATCGTGGGCTATAGCACATCGATTTGGCCCGAAAATGCCTCGTTCTCATTGTTTTGGCCCTTTGACTACCCAAATTGCCCCGCCGACCCCAACGACCCATACTAGGCTGCTCTCAGTCTACCTATGGCCACACTAGGATTTTCCTCCGCCAGCCTGAAGGGCCTCGATCAATTTTTAGCCTAAAACATGCCCCGTCCCTAGGCCCACCCCTAGAACTGTGGGCTATAACACACCTATTTGGCCCAAAAATGTCCCGTTCTTGCAATTTTGCCCCCTTGACCACCCAAATGTCCCCGCTAACCCCAACAACTAAACTACGCTGCTCCTCAACCCACTTGGGGGTCCTTAATTAATTTTTGTCCTAAAATACGCCTGAGTCCCGGGCCTACCTCCGGAACCGTAGGCTATAACACATTGATTTAACCCAAAAATTCCCCGTTCATGCTGTTTCGCTCGTTTGACCACCCAAATTGCCTGTCGACCCTAAAAGCCCATACTAGGCCACTTCTCAACTCGGTTGGGAACTCCTGGTCGATTAGTGGCATAAAGCACGCTCGGGCCTCGATCCCACCCCTGGAACTGTCGGCTATAGCACACTGATTTAGCCTAAAAATGCCCCGTTTATGCTGTTTTGACTATTCAACCACCCAAATTGCCCCACTGACCCCAATGACTTATACTATGCCTCTCATCAGCTTTCTTAGGAGCCCTCAATCAAGTTTTAGCCCAAACCACGCTCGAGCCCTGGGCCCACCTTTAGAATCGTGGGCTATAGCACACCGATTTAGCTCAAAAATGCCCTATTCTTGTCGTTACGCCCTTTTGACACCCCAAATAGCTCTGACGACCCCAACATCCCATACTAGGCTGCTCCTCAGCCTTTTTGTGGGCTCGATTAGATTTTTGGCCCAAAATACGCTCGGGCCCCTGACCCACCCCTAGAATTGCGGGCTATAGCACGCTGATTTGGCTTGAAAATACCCCGTTCATGCCATTTTGCTCGTTTGACCATCCAAATTGCCCTGCCGACCCCTACAGCCCACACTAGGCCATTCCTCAGCCTGCTTGGGGGGCCCCAATCAATTTTTGGCCTAAAACACGCTTGTGACTTAGGCCCACCGCCAAAATCGAGGGCTATAGCACATCAACTTAGCCCGAAAATGCCCTGTTTGCGTAGTTTTACCGGTTTGATCTCCTAAATTGCCCTACAAAACCCAACGACACATACTAGACCACTCATCAGTATGTGTGGGGTCCCTCAGTCAATTTTTGGCCCAAAATATGCCCAAGCCCTAGGCCCGTCCCCAGAATCGTGGGCTATAGCACATTGATTTGGCTAAAAAATGCCCTATTTGTGCCGTTTTGCTCGTTTGACCACCCAAATGGACCCGCCGACTCCAATGGCCTATATTAGGTTACTCCTTAGCCTACCTGAGGGCCTCCAATTGATTTTTGGCCCAAAAAATACCCAGCCTCGGGCCCACCCCTAGAACCATGGGCTATAGCCTACCAATTTAGTCCAAAATTACCTCGTTCACACTGTGTC
>NW_025893546.1:0-3276 GCF_002878395.1 Capsicum annuum
TCCAAGCCTCGGGTATTTTTGCCGACTTAAAATGTCGTTAAACAATTCAGTCAACCACCTTAAGCCTGCTTCATCAGAAAACTTCCAAAAGTCCACAGGAATCTCATTAGACCCCGTTGTCCTACTCCTACGCATTCTGCGAACAACTTCTTTAACATCTTCTACCTTAAAACGTCTACAATAACTAAAATCACGACAGTCCTCTAAGTGCTTCAGCTCTCCTAACACAATATCTCCATCCCCTTCGTCATTCAATAATCTATCAAAGTACGACTGCCATCTCTTCTTAATGTGATCATCCTCCACCAACACTCTACCATCCTCCCCCTTAATACACTTTATCTGGTCGAGGTCACAAACCTTCATTTCCCTAGCCTTTGCAAGCCTAAACAACCTCTTTTCCCCTTTTTTCTCTTCTAACCCCACATATAATCTCTCGAACACTGCCGTCTTAGCCGCCGTAACTGCCAACTTAGCCTTTTTCCTAGCTATCTTGTATTCCTCCCTATTAGACCGCTTCTCATCTTCATCCTTACTCTCACCCAACTTAGCATACACCTCCTTCTTAGTCTCCACTTTCTTCTTAACTTCTTCATTCCACCACCAATCCCCCCGGCAATGACCGAACTGGCCCCTGGACATACCCAACACCTCACTAGCAGTCTCCTTGATGCACCTAGCCACTGTATTCTACATACTATCCACGTCCCCCTTACACTCCCACCCCTCATACCCTCCACCTTCTCTTCTATCTTCTGCGCATTCGCCGGCATTAAACCGCCCCACTTAGTTCTAGGTCTACCCTCCTCACCCCTTCTCTTCTTATCTTTCTTAAAACCTAAGTCCATCACCAAGAGCCTATGCTGGGTCGAAAGATTCTCACTCGGAATGACTTTATAGTCCTTACACAACACCCTATTCCCTTTCCTAAGCAGCAAAAAGTTAATTTAGGTCTTGGTATCGCGCTTCGAAAGGTGATCAGATGATCGTCCTTCTTCGGGAAGCTCGAATTCACCACTACCAACCCAAAGGACCTCGCAAAGTCCAACAGAGCAGCTCTCTCTTTATTTTTCTCCCCAAAACCAAAACCACCATGCACATCGCCAAAACCCCGTCTTCTCATCCCTACCCAAGCCCACCTGAGGCCTGTAAACACTACACACGTTCAGGGTAGACCCTCCAATGACCAACTTAATAGTCATCAACCTATCGCTGATCCTCTTAACCTCCACTACCTGCCCTCTAAGCTTTTCTTCTACTAAGATGCTAACTCCATTCCTACGTCTCACGCTACCAGAATATCAAAGCTTATAACTGTCTACATCCCTAGCTTTAGACCCTACCCACTTAGTCTCTTGTACACACGCAATATTGATCCTCCTCTTTTTAAGAATCTTCACCAGCTCAATAGACTTACCCTGAAGAGTACCTATATTCCAAGACCCAACCCGCAGCCTATCCACTCTAGCACCACGTTTTCCTCTACCTCCCCTAATGCCAGACCTAGCCTCCATTCCCACACTTATTCTTTCCTCCTTCACCACCCCTGGCACAGCCTCCCGCCTAAACCCCCTCGGACATGACCTTATCCTACCATCAATGCCCACAGCCACAAGTCCAGAAAAATGCCCATAATAACAGTAATAAAGTAACAACGAGAAATAGAAGGCACACGTACAGTATATGAAATAATCAAGAAAAGGTCAAAGCAGGTAAAGACAATACAAACAATATCCACCACTAAGAAAAGAAGCCAGTCACAACTATACTCACTAGCAGCAAGTAATGAATGCAGAAAAAAGAGATAGGGAACAAAATAGTATAAAGCAGTCAAACTATATAAAGTGCCAAAATATGGAGTGACGAAATAATCAAAGTTTAGATGTCACCGGTACGCCTGCATACTGCTGGTCCATCAATTTTGATGTTGAAAATTGGTTGCCAGAAGAAGGTCGACTGGAACGAGGCTGCTGGTTATGTAGACGGAGTGTCATCGAAGTTTCGTCGGAGTGTTTTCAGGGACTTGCCGGGATCTGGACGTCGACGGACATCGAACCAACTCGTCTGATCTATCTGTTTGGCCGCTTATGGATACCTCCCCAGTTACCCGAGTCGAGCCGACGGGAAACCTAAACTCGCCGACGATAGTCGCGATGGGAAAAGAAATAGAAAGGGTGGGGAAGATGATAACAAGGAACTGGGGAGAGCGATCTGAGGGGAGAGAGAGAAAGAAAGGGAGAGGGAAAGAGGTAGATCTTACCTACTTTCGGCTCGTCTATGCCGTCGCCAGCGTCATAGTTCGCCGATCAGTCGAGGTGGAAACGTTAAGTTGAATGTTACAAAGTGTCGAGTTTTGAAGTTTAAAAAATATATAAAAATTGTTAATAAATTTGAAATTTTTGAGAAGTTCATGAAAATTGAGTTATTTTATGAAAATAAAAAATTAAAAAAATAAATTAAAAAGTACAAAAAGTGAATTAAAAAATAGTGGAACACCTCTTGAGTTGTTTTTCAAAAATCCAAAAATAGTGAAAAAGTATTTTGAAATATTTATGGCCAAACAAATATTCTGAAATAAAGTAAAAATTTATTTCGAAATATTGTGAATAATATTTATGGCCAAACGTCTACTTAGTTTACTTTGCATTTCAATCATTCCACCTGATTCATTTATTTTTCTTGATATTTGTATGCTCTATTAAATATTAAAATTAATAATTCAATAAATTGATTTTATTTATTATTTTTATTTCATTTTAACATATACTATTTGTTTTTATCACACTAATTTCATTCAATTTTTATTATATCAAAGAAAATTAAAATTGAAAAATAATTAATTATTTAATTTCTAAAATAATAGATGGTTTATACTCACATTAGTTATGTTATGAGTTAAAGTGAAGCAACTACAAAAAGTAATTTGATTAAATATCAGATTAATTTAAAAGAAGAAAAAAAAGTGCATGGTATTGAATATTACCTTTTGAAAAAAAAGCTTCTCTGTTAAGGATGATAATTGATGACCAGTTGAAGACAAAAATTGAGTTTTTTTTACGCATACACAGAATATTTTTGTTGTTCTAGTGTCTTGTTTTCACGTGTCCATTAGAATTTAGTACAACTTGAATAGCTATTTGAAAATTTAATATGATCTTTGCTTGTTGTACAATTACTTGAAGCTGAATTATGTTATTAAATTATAAAATTGCTGAAATGACATTATTATCCTTGATCGTTATTCAACTCATCATTTTTTAACAAAGACTACAAATC